>NC_042992.1:5753437-5848437 GCF_901001165.1 Salmo trutta | reverse complement strand
GGTAACTTTTCCAAAATGTCCAGATTTCTCCAGAAATTCCTGTTGGAAAAATTCCTGGAATCAGCAGGAAATCTGAGAATCTTCCTACTGAGATTTCTGTAAAACCTGTCAAATAATTTAGCAGCGGTGTAGCAGCGACTGTTCCTCATTCAACCACCAGGGGGCAGTGACACTGGGAGCCCATTAGCAGAGGTGCAGTGCAGTATACATTCTGAAGTGTGCACTCGTCTAGAGCCCTATGGGGCCTTGGTCAAAAGTAGTGCACTATATAGGGAATAGGGTGTCATTTGGGACACATGTCTTGGTGATCAGTGTCTTAAAACAACTCCTCTACCTACTGCCTGTTGGCTAAGTACACATAGGAAGATAACACAAACGCATTGGGATTGAGAATGATAATGAAGCCCTTAGTGTGTTCTCTATGTCTAGGAGACGAGGGAGGGAAGGGGTCTGTTTTAAAGTGGCACACACGGACACACAAACACACACACACGAGTGTGCAAAGACGGGACATGCGTCTTCTGTGTGTGGTCTGGTAGACTACAGTAAGAGTGGTCTGGTAGACTACAGTAAGAGTGGTCTGGTAGATTACAGTAAGCGTGGTCTGGTAGACTACAGTAAGCGTGGTCTGGTAGACTACAGTGAGAGTGGTCTGGTAGACTACAGTAAGAGTGGTCTGGTAGATTACAGTAAGCGTGGTCTGGTAGACTACAGTAAGCGTGGTCTGGTAGACTACAGTAAACGTGGTCTGGTAGACTACAGTAAGCGTGGTCTGGTAGACTACAGTAAGAGCGGTCTGGTAGACTACAGTAAGAGCGGTCTGGTAGACTACAGTAAGAGTGGTCTGGTAGATTACAGTAAGCGTGGTCTGGTAGACTACAGTAAGCATGGTCTGGTAGACTACAGTAAGCGTGGTCTGGTAGACTACAGTAAGAGTGGTCAGGTAGATTACAGCAAGCGTGGTCTGGTAGACTACAGTAAGCGTGGTCTGGTAGACTACAGTAAGAGTGGTCTGGTAGATTACAGTAAGCGTGGTCTGGTAGACTACAGCAAGAGTACTGCTGAAGAGAGAAAAACTACAAATCTTACTTTCTGTGTTTTTTGTGTGTACCATGCAGTGTGGTTTGTGACAATGTGACGACTGTACTTTACTGCTCAGTGATGTAATAAAGTGTTTAAATAAATAACTTTTAAATACTTATATTACATGTTAATAAACAACATTATTGATTAGGCTGTTACGTTAGCCTGGACATACACAAACTGTACACATGCATACTGTACACACATGCACACACACACACTCAGACATACACACACATACATGCATGCATGCATACACTCGTGGCGGCTCAAATGATATGATTTACTGCTACTGGTTTCGTTGCTCAAATGCATTATGGAATCAAATTTTCCCAGTTTTCCCTTCCATGCCGAGTTTTGAAATCTCAACATTCCATCTTGGACAGATATAAGAGACGGTCTCCAAAGACAAGTCATTATCCAAGTATCTTTCTATTTCTCTCTCTTTCTTTCTCTCTATCTTTCTTTCTTTCTTTCGATTCTTCTCCAGTATTGGGTTACGATCGTCTTCGATGGCAAATCAAAAATAAAACCACAATAATTAAAATAAAATCAATATAAGTAAACAACATGAGGAAAACAATATTATGTAATCAAATAATAATAATCAATAATATAAACCCCAAACGGTATCTTCAACAGCTTTCTTTTCCACAGTGAAAGATCATATAGCAGGAAAATTCCCAACTCCTTTCCCTTCCCTGTCTCATATTCCCTGTACGGAAAACCGCTACGGAATTCCCATATCGGATCAGAGCAAGCACAGCTACATAATACTGCCTCCTGAATGCAACAAGAGTTAAAAAAAAAAGACAGATATACTTGGCTATTCATTTTGTATGATGTCATAGATATATGCATTCTATATACACATAAACATGTGAGGGAATTGTAGAAGCTGTGCCTTGATTGGAGGAGAAACAGAATCTATTGAACAGAATAATTAGAACACAGAGGGCCATGCATGGTTCTCAGGATGGAATGTTCCCGTAATTCTCTTCCCCCAAAAATTCCCGACTTTGTAAAAAAAAAATGGTCGACGGACTTCCTGGCGTTGTGAGGCAGCAGAATTCAGCAGAATTTCATCCTTCCAGATCCGGAGAGAGATGGGAAAACACATCGGACAACGAAATGCCGTGGCAACACCTTGTTTTTTTTGTATTCTCAGTTGTCGTATTATCTTCTTAATAATAATCTATGCATGTCCCTTCTTTCGTTTATATATATATTTTAAAATAAAATTAGAATGATTTTAGTTTTATCTCATTTTAAAACTCTTCTTCCAACTTGTACAACAAAAAGATATGAGAGACGAGAACCATCATGCACTGATTTGAGCGTTTCCATAGCAACCGGGGTGGACGTGGCAGGCCAGGTGGGCGGGATTAGAACTGGGAGGCGGAGCTGGGGTCACACTGGAGTAGCCGCACGATGGAGGGATCACTTTTGGCACCTTTAATGAACTCCTCCAGAGACAGTTTACCTGGGGGGGGTAGAGACAGGGAGAGAGAGACACACAGAGAGAGAGAGAGAGAGAGACCGAGAGAGAGACAGGGAGAGAGAGAGAGACAGGGAGAGAGACAGAGAGAGAGAGAGAGAGAGACAGAGAGAGAGACAGAGAGAGAGACAGAGAGAGAGACAGGGAGAGAGACAGGGAGAGAGAGAGATAGGGAGAGAGAGAGCGACAGGGAGAGAGAGAGAGACAGAGAGAGAGACAGAGAGAGAGACAGAGAGAGAGACAGGGAGAGAGAGAGACAGGGAGAGAGAGAGAGAGAGAGACAGGGAGAGAGAGAGAGAGACAGGGAGAGAGACAGAGAGACAGAGAGAGAGAGAGACAGAGAGAGGAGGACAGAGAGAGAGAGACAGAGAGAGAGACAGGGAGAGAGAGAGAGACAGAGAGAGAGATAGGGAGAGAGAGAGCGACAGGGAGAGAGAGAGAGACAGAGAGAGAGACAGAGAGAGAGACAGAGAGAGAGACAGGGAGAGAGAGAGACAGGGAGAGAGAGAGAGAGAGAGAGACAGGGAGAGAGAGAGAGAGACAGAGACAGAGAGAGAGAGAGAGAGAGAGAGAGAGAAAGGAAAAGAGATGCAGGGAGGGGAATATTAAAAGGGCACAGAGAGAAGAGAAAGAGAAAGTGGGAGAACAAGAATAGAGAGAGAGTGAAAGAGAAACATTAGGTTCACTATGGGAAGAACTGAAATACTCATACAAATACTGTTCAGACGCACTCAAAACTAGAACCTGACAGTGACCCCAACCCATCCTCCCCCTTCATTTGTCCCTAGGGCCCTTCTCTCGTCTCTCCCTACCTTCCCTCCCTCCCTCCTCCCTCCCTTCCCCTCTCTCTCACCATCGTTGTTGAGGTCCATCTGTCTGAAGATCTTATCTGTTCTCTTCTCCGGCGTGGACTCATCCTCCGGCATCTTCATGACAGACGACACCATCTTATAAATGGCCTGAGGGAGAGAGAGGGAGAGAGAGGGAGAGAGACAGAGAGAAAGAATGTAAAGAAAGAATTGTAGGATTTCTTGAACTGCCTGTTGAGGAGAGAATCTGCATTTTGTTATGAGAAAACATAGACAGTAGATCTAGCTCCAGATTATGTCCTGGTCTGTCATAATATAATAGAGACAGTAGATATATCTCCAGATTATGTCCTGGTCTGTCATAATATAATAGAGACAGTAGATATATCTCCAGATTATGTCCTGGTCTGTCATAATATAATAGAGACAGTAGATATATCTCCAGATTATGTCCTGGTCTGCTATAATATAATAGAGACAGTAGAGCTATCTGCAGATTATGTCCTGGTCTGCTATAATATAATAGAGACAGTAGAGCTATCTGCAGATTATCTCCTGGTCTGTCATAATATAATAGAGACAGTAGATATATCTCCAGATTATGTCCTGGTCTGCTATAATATAATAGAGACAGTAGAGCTATCTGCAGATTATGTCCTGGTCTGTCATAATATAATAGAGACAGTAGATATATCTCCAGATTATGTCCTGGTCTGCTATAATATAATAGAGACAGTAGAGCTATCTGCAGATTATCTCCTGGTCTGTCATAATATAATAGAGACAGTAGATATATCTCCAGATTATGTCCTGGTCTGCTATAATATAATAGAGACAGTAGAGCTATCTGCAGATTATGTCCTGGTCTGTCATAATATAATAGAGACAGTAGATATATCTCCAGATTATGTCCTGGTCTGCTATAATATAATAGAGACAGTAGAGCTATCTCCAGATTATGTCCTGGTCTGCTATAATATAATAGAGACAGTAGAGCTATCTGCAGATTATGTCCTGGTCTGTCATAATATAAGAGACTAAAATCAGAGAGATAGGATGGATGGTTTAAAGGGAAGAGGGAGTGACAGCAGATAACAGAGGGGGAAATCCACTTGAGTCATTGCTGTAGGCTGAAGAGAGCAAAACTTTCTGTATCGATCTCATCCGTCCTCTATCTGCATATCACAAGATCCCCTGAGAGTAGTAAAGTGTATCCCAAATGGCACCCTACTCCCTATATAGTACACTACTTTAGACCAGAGCCCTATTCCCTATATAGTACACTACTTTAGACCAGAGCCCTATTCTCTATATATAGTACACTACTTTAGACCAGAGCCCTATTCTCTATATATAGTACACTACTTTAGACCAGAGGTCTACTCCCTATATAGTATACTATAGTATACTACTATAGTATACTATAGTAGTATACTACTATACTATAGTATACTACTATAGTATACTACTTCAATTTGTAAGTCGCTCTGGATAAGAGCGTCTGCTAAATGACTTAAATGTAATGTTAAATGTTTAAAGCAGAGGCCTATTCCCTATATAGTACACTACTTTTGACCAGGGCCCTATGCCCTATATAGTGCACTACTTTTGACCAGAGCCCTATGGGCCTTAAATAGGGAATATGGAGCAATTTTGGGATGCAACCTCTCCTGCAAGAGCTACAGTGCATGCAGTGTTTTTGGTCCAGCCCAGCACTAACGCGCCTGATTCAGCTACGTAGTTGCTCTCCCCTGCCCCGGAGGCTAACACAGAAAAGCAGAAAGCATAACTAATCATGGGTAGCACGTTTCGTCAAAATATTGTTTTTAAACGTTTGTTTTAGGGCTGATGCACTACTGGGCATTCGGCTTAGTGCATTATTAATGTGAGCTATAGATGACTTCTTCTAAAGTGCATTCATGTGGAAGGATTTCAAAAAGAATGGCAAATAAAAGGAAGGAAATAGGAAAACCTTTTGTCAAGGTTGAGAGGACTAAATTTATAATTGCTCGCAATTTTCTATGAACTTTGCTAGCTAACGTTAGCATTGCTAGCTATTTCTTATGAACTTTGCTAGCTAACGTTAGCATTGCTAGCTATTTTTTATAAACTTTGCTAGCTAACGTTAGCATTGCTAGCTATTTTTTATAAATTTGTAAGTCGCTCTGGATAAGAGCGTCTGCTAAATGACGTATGATGTAAATGTAAATGATAAACTTTGCTAGCTAACGTTAGCATTGCTAGCTATTTCTTCTGAACTTTGATAGCTAATGTTAGCATTGCTAGCTATTTGTTATCAACTTTGCAAGCTAACGTTAGCATTGCTAGCTATGTTGTATGAACTTTGCTAGCTCTTGACCACATGATCACATTGCCATCTGTCTAAAGTACATTTTACAACATCATAATGATCTTTAATTATGGCAAAGTTGTTTCCTACAAAATGATTTGCCTACTTTAGCAATGTAAACGTATTTCCAGGCCACTATAGTGTAATTTTGACGAGACTGGGCACCAGTCACCTTTAGGAGGCATTTTTATACCTGGAATCAGCAGTTAAAAGAATAACAAAGCAGCCACACTCCACTTATTTGGTAAATACAGTGGCTTGCGAAAGTATTCACCCCCCTTGGCATTTTTCCTATTTTGTTGTCTTACAACCTGGAATTAAAAATGATTATTTGGGGGGTGTGTATCATTTGATTTACACAACATGCCTATCACTTTGAAGATGCTAAATATGTTTTATTGTGAAACAAACAAGAAATAAGACAAAAAAAGTGAAAACTTGAGCATGCATAACTATTCACCCCCCCCAAAGTCAATACTTTGTAGAGCCACCTCTCTTGGGGTATGTCTCTATAAGCTTGGCACATCTAGCTACTGGGATTTTTGCCCATTCGTCAAAGCAATACTGCTCCAGCTCCTTCAAGTTGGATGGGCTCCGCTTGTGTACAGCAATCTTTAAGTCATACCACAGATTCTCAATTGGATTGAGGTCTGGGCTTTGACTAGGCCATTCCAAGACATTTAAATGTTTCCCCTTAAACCACTCGAGTGTTGCTTTAGCAGTATGCTTAGAGTCATTGTACTGCTGGAAGGTGAACCTCCGTCCCAGTCTCAAATCTCTGGAAGACTGAAACAGGTTTCCCTCAAGCATTTCCCTGTATTTAGTGCCATCCATCATTCCTTCAATTCTGACCAGTTTCCTAGTCCCTGCTGATGAAAAACATACCCACAGCATGATGCTGCCACCACCATACTTCACTGTGGGAATGGGGTTCTCAGGGTGATAAGAGGTGTTGGGTTGGCGCCAGATATAGCGTTTTCCTTGATGGCCAAAAAGCAAAATTTTTGTCTCATCTGACCAGAGTACCTTCTTCCATATGTTTGGGGAGTCTCCCACATGCCTTTTGGCAAACACTAAATGTGTTTGTTTCTTCTTTTTTTTAAGCAATGGCTTTTTTTCTGGCCACTCTTCCATAAAGCCCAGCTCTGTGGAGTGTACGGCTTAAAGTGGTCCTATGGACAGATACTCCAATCTCCGCTGTGGAGCTTTGCAGCTCCTTCAGGGTTATCTTTGGTCTCTTTGTTGCCTCTCTGATTAATGCCCTCCTTGCCTGGTCCGTGAGTTTTGGTGGGCAGCCCTCTCTTGGCAGGTTTGTTGTGGTGCCATATTCTTTCCATTTTTAATAATGGATTTAATGGTGCTCCGTGGGATGTTCAAAGTTTCAGATATTTTTTTTATAACCCAACCCTGATCTGTACCTCTCCACAACTTTGTCCCTGACCTGTTTGGAGAGCTCCTTGGTCTTCATGGTGCCGCTTGCTTGGTGGTGCCCCTTGCTTAGTGGTGTTGCAGACTCTGGGGCCTTTCAGAACAGGTGTATATATACTGAGATCATGTGACACTTAGATTGCACACAGGTTGACTTTACTTAACTAATTATGTGACTTCTGAAGGTAATTGGTTGCACCAGATCTTATTTAGGGACTTCATAGCAAAGGGGGTGAACACAAATGCATGCACCACTTTTCCGTTTTGTTATTTTTTAAAATTTCTTGAAAGAAGTAATTTTTTAAAATTTCACTTCACCAATTTGGACTATTTTGTGTATGTCCATTACATGAAATCCAAATAAAATCCATTTAAATTACACGTTGTAATGCAACAAAATAGGAAAAACGCCAAGGGGGATGAATACATTTGCAAGGCACTGTTGCTGGGAGATGGTGCTGGAGAAACGTAACCACTTTCAAATTTGTAGACAGAGCTATGAATGCAAGGACTGACCATCCAAGATATCAATATGATAGTTTTAACCATATTTTATGGCTATGTAGTGTTTGTTTCCATTTACTTTGTTTACAAACACTGAAGCAAAACAAGCTTATATTTTGGTTTCTAATGGAATATACCCATGAGGCATTTTATAAGTTATATTTTTCAAGAATCAATGGGTACATATCATTCATTTATAAATCAAAACATTTATGTAGCAACTGCTGACTTCCCCTTTAAGAACGTTCATAATAATGGTATAACGCGACCGAGTGACGGAGGGGTGCAACCCATGAATAATAACTATAATAATTTGAATGTTGTTACAACAACGTAGCACCTGAAGCAATATCATATTACCTTTAAGAAATGAGTGTTTGGTTGAGTTTCTTTTGTCCAACAAGGACATTTCACACATGGCAAACTGAAATACCAGACTCTTGAAAGATGAATGCCACAGCTAAGGTGTCACGTCCTGATCCTAGAAAGATGTCATTTTCTATAGTAGAGTAGGTCAGGGTGTGACAGGGGGTGTTTTTTGTGTTTTTCTATGTTTTCTATTTCTATGTTTAAGTTCTAGTTTTTCTATTTCTATGTTGGGATTGTTTGGGTTGATCTCTAATTGGAGGCAGCTGATCCTTGTTGATCATATTTAAGTAGGGGTTTTTCTTCCTGGGTTTTGTGGGTTGTTGTTTTCTGTTTAGTGTATTTCACCTGACGGAACTGGTTTTGGTCGTTTTGTTCTAGTATATTCATTAAAAGTAAATATGAGCACTATACACGCTGCGCCTTGGTCCCCTTTATAGGACCCGCGTTACAGAACTACCCACCACAACTGGATCAAGCAGCGTGCTCGGGAGGAGATGGACACCTGGTCACATCAGGAGTGGATAGAGAAGAGACTGGACTTGGGGCCAGGTAATCGAGCGTTATCGGAGCCTACCTGGGAAGCACGAGAGGCTACAAAAACCCAAAGAACATTTTTTTGGGGGACACATGGAGCAGTCGGCGGAGCCGAGGAGCAAACCAGAGCCAATCCGGGAGAATTTGGAGAAGGGAGAAATGGGAGAGTTATTGAGTTGGTGGAGGACGCACAAGTTTTTCCCAAAGGAACGTGTTGTCAGTTTGGTGCCACCTGAGTCAGCTCCCCGTACTCAACCTGAGAAGTGTGTGGAAGTTCCGGAACAAGTGATACCGGGGATACACACCAGGTCTCCAGTAAGTCTCAACAGCCCGGTATGTCCTATTCCTGCTCCTCGCACTCTCCTTTCAGTGTGCATCCATAACCCGGTACAGCCAGTGCCTGCTGTGAGCACTCGACCTGAGGTGTGTATTACCAGTCTGGCGCCACCTATGCCAGTCCCACGCATCGGACCTCCAGTGCGCATCCCTAGTCCGGAGCCTCCAGCGACGCTCTCCAGCCCAGATCCTCCAGCGGCGGCTTGGAGGTCGGAACCTCCAGCAGTGGTCTACAGCACAGGGATTCCGGGTCTACAGTCCAATTCCTCCAATAATGATCCACAGGCCTATGTTACAGAAGCAGAGGAATCTATGGGCGGAATGGAGGTTTCGCCCTGAGCCAGAGCCACCTCCGTTGCTGGAGGATCGGGAGAAGAGGAAGGTTCTGGGTGTTGCATTTGAGCCGCCGTAGACTTTTGTCACCCTCCCCACCCCCCCCACCCCCTTTGGTTTTTGTGGTTGTTTTGATTTGTTGCATTCGGAGTCTGCACCTTTGGGGGGGGGGGGGGGGGTACTGTCACATCCTGACCCTAGTAAGATGTCATTTTCTATAGTAGAGTAGGTCAGGGCATGACAGGGGGTGTTTTTTGTGTTTTTCTATGTTTAAGTTCTAGTTTTTCTATTTCTATGTTGGGATTGTTTCGGTTGATCTCTAATTGGAGGCAGCTGATCCTCGTTGCCTCTGATTAGAGATCATATTTAAGTAGGGGTTTTTCTTCCTGGGTTTTGTGGGTAGTTGTTTTCTGTTTAGTGTATGTCACCTGACGGAACTGGTTTCGGTCGTTTTGTTGTTTTGTTCTAGTGTATTCATTAAAAGTAAATATGAGCACTATACACGCTGCGCCTTGGTCCCCTTTATACGACCCGCGTTACATAAGGGCCATTGTTGTTCGTTCCAGGTATTTAAGTCCAACATTTATTACATTCAGTTGAAGGATGTTCTCAAATCTGACTGCGTCTTTTCCGCAATAACCAGTTGTTGGGAAAACGACCAGATGTGATATGGATTAGGGAGACATTTGCTGTTGTCTACGTCAGAGTGAAGTGTGGCAGCGACAGAGGAGGCCAAGCTTTTGTGACACACAATCACACACTCATTATTTTCACAACTCTGTTCACAAGGATTTCCTAATAATGTTTACAGGGTAACTCCCTTCTTCCTCTGTCTTTATCTGTCCCTCTCTATCTTCACCCCTCATCCAACTCTCACAAATCTATATCTCTCCATCCCTCCACACTTAGTGATAATAGTGCGGCCTCTCCTCTCCTCTCTTATCTCATCCTCTTCTCCTCACTCTCTCCTCTGCCTGTCTCATTCCTCTCCTCCCCTCCGTCTCTCATTCAGCAGAGCATAACCAGGGGATAATCCCAGTATTCTGCACACTGAGGGATAAACCCTGGTTAAATTTAACTCGCTAATCCTGGGGCACACAGTGCATGTAGCCATCCATGTTCTCAGAACAATACAGAACCCGTGTCCGTCTGTCTCTCGCTGTCTGTCTCTCTCTTTTTCTCTGTCTGTCTTTTTTCTCTCTTACTCGCTCCTTACTCGCTCCTTACTCGCTCCTTACTCGCTCCTTACTCGCTCCTTACTCGCTCCTTACTCGCTCCTTACTCGCTCCTTACTCGCTCCTTACTCGCTCCTCCGGCTAAACATGGTGAATAACGTAATAATTGACACCAAATATTAAAGTCCATTCCTATCTAACCTCTTTACTGGATAGCCAAAATACAAGCACGCTGTCAACATGCCTGCAAAGGAAGGGTATATTACTGGAAACGTTCTAAATTTGCCAGTAAACTACCAGAATGTTGGTAAAGTTCAAAGACATTTTAGTGGCCCTTTTGGGTACTTCAGCTGATCACTGTCTGTACTAATCTCTGGCCCTTCCTGTGGCCTTATCACATGTAAAATATTTGAAATAATAAAAATATTATATAAAAAGACAAAGCTGTAAAACATTATTTTAAATATAAACCATCAATCTAGTGAATACCATTAGTGTTTAATATGAGGGTTTCATTGTGAAATATCCTTAATATTTTGTGTTTTATTTTACTGTGTCAATATGTATTAGTTGTCAATGTTTCGGTGTCAAAATGGTTGCAGTTGTGAAAAGAGTACATGTGAAATAATGCCATTGTTGATTCAATGCTTTTTTTCATTCATTAGGCTATTTTCTCTTGAACCGTATGGTCTATCTATTACAAACTCACTATGGACACCGATAAAAGAAATTATTTATTTAACTAGGAAAGCCAGTTAAGAACAACTTCTTATTTTCAATGACGGCCTAGGAACAGTGGGTTAACTGCCTTGTTCAGGGGCAGAATGACAGATTTTTACCTTGTCAGCTCTGGGATTTGATCCAGCAACCTTTCGATAATTAGTCCAATGCTCTAACCACTAGGCTACCTGCTGCCCCGAAGACTATACATGAATATATATATATTTTATAAGTTATTCAAGTATAAATTCCCAAAATGCATGATTAGATTGCCATAGATTTTCTGTTAATTACCAAATTTACTGAAGATTACGGTAACTTTGGTAAAATACCAGTAGCTTTGTAACCCTAGTTGTTCCTGAGTCTCCCCACTGGGAGGGGGGGGGTATTGTCACTTCTCTGTCTATCAATCTAAGGATCTGTTATCCATTGAGACTGGACCTTTAAACTGGAATTGGAATAAGTACAACACCACCGTGTTCTAAATCTAAAATATTGCCAAGTTTCCCTGTTTAAATCATCCATCAGATGGTGACGGATTCACGGCCTGCATGGTTTATGACTTAAAATGTCAATTTTTTGAGGGGGACGTCCAAATTCTCAAATGTTCAATGATTATGAGAAGTACAAAGGACCTACTTTAAGACATCCAGATTCTGTTTGATGGGAAATTCTCAGAGTTACAGGGACAATAAAACTACTTATCAGGCCATATGGCAGAGAGTTGATTGCCCAATTCTGATACCATTCATATTTCCAATTTCCCCAAAAACAGACAAGTTGCCAAATACTACGTGCATTTTTATCTAAATACACAGCTTGATTCACTCAGGTCATGGTTTAAAAATGCCTATTTTTGAACAGACACATTTTTACTTTTCCATGAGACTAGCTGTTTAATTTCCCATATGGCCCGCAATACAGCAAATCAGATCTGGCCATGGTTCGGTCAGCCAATCAAGTTAGACTTGGCTAGTCTCATTATCAGTTAAATCGGGAAGAATTCTGCACAGGTCAGCTGCCAAAAACATGAAGGTATCATCCCAAATGGCACCCTATTCCCTATGGGCCCTAGTCAAAAGTAGTGCACTACAAAGGGAATAGGGACGAAGCTCGTACCATAAAAGATAAAATACAGTTGAAGTCGGAAGTTTACATACACCTTAGCCAAATACATTTAAACTCAGTTTTTTATCCTAGTAAAAATTCCCTGTCTTAGGTCAGTTAGGATCACCATTTTATTTTAAGAATGTGAAATGTCAGAATAATAGCAGAGAGAATGATTTATTTCAGCTTTTATTTCTTTCATCACATTCCCAGTGGGTCAGAAGTTTACATACACTCAATAAGTATTTGTAGCATTGCCTTTAAATTGGTTAAGTTGGGTCAAACGTTTTGGGTAGCCTTCCACAAGCTTCCCACAATAAGTTGGGTGAATTTTGACCCATTCCTCCTGACAGAGCTGGTGTAACTGAGTCAGGTTTGTAGGCCTCCTTGCTCGCACACACTTTTTCAGTTCTGCCCACAAATTTTCTATAGGATTGAGGTCAGGGCTTTGTGATGGCCACTCCAATATCTTGATTTTGTTGTCCTTAAGCCATTTTGCCACAACTTTGGAAGTATGCTTGGCGTCATTGTCCATTTGGAAGACCCATTTGACCCATTTGAGATGTTGCTTCAATATATCCACATCATTTTCCTACCTCATGATGCCATCTATTTTGTGAAGTGCACCAGTCCCTCCTGCAGCAAAGCATCCCTACAACATGATGCTGCCACCCCCGTGCTTCACGGTTGGGATGGTGCTCTTCGGCTTGCAAGCCTCCCCCTTTTCCCTCCAAACATAATGGTCATTATGGCCAAACAATTCTATTTTTGTTTCATCAGACCAGAGGACATTTCTCTAAAAAGTACGATCTTTGTCCCCATGTGCAGTTGCAAACCGTAGTCTGGCTTTTTTATGGCGGTTTTGGAGCAGTGGCTTCTTCCTTGCTGAGCGGCCTTTCAGGTTATGTCGATATAGGACTCATTTTATTGTGGATATAGATACTTTTGCACCTGTTTCCTCCAGCATCTCACAAGGTCCTTTGCTGTTGTTCTGGGATTGATTTGCACTTTTTGCATCAAAGTACGTTCATCTCTAGGAGACAGAACGCGTCTCCATCCTGAGCGGTGTGACGACTGCTTGGTCCCATGGTGTTTATACTTGCATACTATTGTTTGTACAGATGAACGTGGTACCTTCAGGCGTTTGGAAATTGCTCCCAAGGATGAACCAGTCTTGAGATCTACAATTCTTTTCTGAGGTCTTGGCTGATTTCTTTTGATTTCCCCATGATGTCAAGCAAAGAGGCACTGAGTTTGAACATCCACAGGTATGCCTCCAATTGACTCAAATGATGTCAATTAGCTTATCAGAAGCTTCTAAAGCCATGACATCATTTTCTGGAATTTTCCAAGCTGTTTAAAGGCACAGTCAACTTAGTGTATGTAAACTTCTGACCCACTGGAATTGTGATACAGTGAAATATAAGTCAAATTATCTGTCTGTAAACAATTGATGGAAAAATGACTTGTGTCATGCACAAAGTAGATGTCCTAACCGACTTGCCAAAACTATAGTTTGTTAACAAGAAATGTGTGAATTGGTTGAAAAACGAGTTTTAATGACTCCAACCTAAGCGTATGTAAACTTCCGACATTAACTGTAAGTAGTTCAGTGTAACAGCTAGTAGTACAGTTCTAACACAGGTCTAGTACAGTTCTAACACTATACTACAGTAGGCCTCTGATATTGTAGGTTAAGACAACAATGACCAGTTTGCCTCGAAATTGGGGGGGAAAATACAATAACTTTCTTTCATTGAACTACATACAGCTCACACCAAAACTGTCTCCCTGTTTTCTCTGTTTCACCTGTAGGTTCTCCTTCCCCTCATCATGACCGGTGTGTCTGTTCAATTGTTCAGGGGCGGCAAGTAGCCTAGTGGTTAGAGTGTTGGGCCAGTAACCGAAAGGTTGCTAGATCAAATCCCTGAGTTGACAAGGTAAAAACCTGTCGTTCTGCCCCTGAATAAGGCAGTTAACCCACTGTTCCTAGGCTATCATTGTAAATAAGAATTTGTTCTTAAAACTGACTTGCCTAGTTAAATAAATTAAAATGTATTTTATGAATCCCTTTTTACATCAGCAGTTGTCACGAAGTTCAGATACTCAGCCTAAAACACCAAAGAGCAAGCAAAGCAGATGCAGAAGCACAGGGCTAGGGAAAACTCAGTGGAAGACAGGAACCTAGGAAGCCACCTAGAGAGGAACCAGGAGGAAGTCTTCATCCACTTTTGAATGAGAAACATTGACTACAGAAAATGAGCTGGGCAAGCTGGAGCAGAAACTGAAGTGGACTGTCTCACCTGTGCAACCTCCACCAGGACTACAAAATCCCATGTCTCACCTGTATGACGTCTGTCAGGACTTCAAATCCCATGTCTCACCTGTATGACTTCCATCAGGACTACACATCCGATGTCTCACCTGTACAACCTACACCAGGACAACAAATCCCATGTCTTACCTGTACGACCTCCACCAGGACTACAAATCCCATGTCTCACCTGTACGATCTCCAGCATCTCATCGCGGCTGATGTACCCATTCCCATCCAGGTCATACATGCTGAAGGCCCACTTCAGTTTCTGCTCCAGCTTTCCCCGTGACGTGACACTCAGCGCGATGATGAACTCCCGGAAGTCGATGGTTCCGTCGCTGTTGGTGTCAAACGTTCGGAAGACGTGCTCGGCGAACTTGGAGGCATCTCCGTAAGGGAAGAAATTGGCGTAGATCTTCTTAAACTCCTCTACGTTCAGGTTGCCGCTGGGACAGTCCTTTAGGAAGCCCTAGGGGGGATGGAGGGAGAAACAGTATTAAATATATGGTATGTAATAGAATGACCTATTCTAGCCTGAGAGAGAGAGATGGAGGATGTTATATTTGGCCCTAAACAGAGAGTATACAGTGGCAGAATACCTGACCATTGTGACTGACCCAAAATGTATTAAAGCTTTGACTATGTACAGACTCAGTGAGCATAGCCTTGCTATTGAGAAAGTAGGCAGAAATGGCTCTCAAGAGCACACTGCCCACAAAATGAGGTGGAAACTGATCTGCACGTTCTAACCTCCTGCCAAATATTTGACCATATTGGAGACACACATTTCCCTCAAAGAATTTGAAAACAAATGCAATTTTGATAAACTCCCATTTCTATTGAAATACCACAGTGTGCCATCACAGCAGCAAGATTTGTGACCTGTTGCCTCAAGAAAAGGTCAACCAGTGAAGAACAAACACCCTTGTAAATACAACCCATATTTATGTTAATTTATTTTACCTTTTGTACTTTAACTATTTGCACATCATTACAACACTATATATAGACATAATATGCCATTTGAAATGTGTGTATTCTTTTGGAACTTTTATGAGTGTAATGTTTACTGTTCATTTGTTATTGTTAATTTCACTTTTGTTTATTATCTATTTCACTTGCTTTGGCAACATAAACATATGTTTCCCATGACAATAAAGCCCCTTCAATTGAAATTGAAAAATTGAAATTGGGAGATGACAATGTACTTGTTAATGGTAAGCAATATGTTGATAATGTACCCAATCATTTCATATAAAAAATAGTCATTAAAGTAAATGACATACCATTTTAAACCTCCCAGTCCAACCCAACATCCTATCACAGCTAACAGATTATATAGATAATGAGCATGGCTTTAGATCAAACCCAGTGATGTCAATGAAGACACAAAATACATTCACTACGGCCTTCTGGGAAAATGTATGTGACGATACGACAAAATATATTACACCACCCCAAGCGATGAAGGGACACAGAGATTCAGCACAACACAAACCTATTTTTATAATGACACAACAACCATAACTATGTCACAATATAATCTTGGGCATTATGTTATTTCATACTAAAGTTGTATAGATCCACTGCCAACACCAGCAGAGAGTATAACCCTAAGAGAGAGGTGTAAAGGTTAAAGCAGAGACTTTTATGTCCAGCCTTAATCTATGACAACATTACAACAGTGTTAAAACACCACCGTGTTGATCTACTGCTGCTGGACATAGCAGACCATACAGTCCCAGGCTGCACCCTATCCATATATAGTGTACTACTTTTGACCAGAGCCAAAAGGGACCAGAACATACTGTATAGGGTGATATTTGGGATGCACACCCAGCCTGTTAATCCAGGAGGAGGGGAGAGGAAGGAGACAGATAGACGACACCCCCAGCCTGTTAATCCAGGAGGAGGGGAGAGGAAGGAGACAGATAGACGACACCCCCAGCCTGTTAATCCAGGAGGAGGGAAGAGGAAGGAGACAGATAGGCGACACCCCCAGCCTGTTAATCCAGGAGGAGGGAAGAGGAAGGAGACAGATAGACGACACCCCCAGCCTGTTAATCCAGGAGGAGGGAAGAGGAAGGAGACAGATAGACGACACCCCCAGCCTGTTAATCCAGGAGGAGGGAAGAGGAAGGAGACAGATAGACGACACCCCCAGCCTGTTAATCCAGGAGGAGGGAAGAGGAAGGAGACAGATAGACGACACCCCCAGCCTGTTAATCCAGGAGGAAAGAGGAAGGAGACAGATAGGCGACACCCCCAGCCTGTTAATCCAGGAGGAGGGAAGAGGAAGGAGACAGATAGGCGACACCCCCAGCCTGTTAATCCAGGAGGAGGGAAGAGGAAGGAGTCAGATAGACGACACCCCCAGCCTGTTAATCCAGGAGGAGGGGAGAGGAAGGAGACAGATAGGTGACACCCCCAGCCTGTTAATCCAGGAGGAGGAAAGAGGAAGGAGACAGATAGACGACACCCCCAGCCTGTTAATCCAGGAGGAGGAAAGAGGAAGGAGACAGATAGACGACACCCCCAGCCTGTTAATCCAGGAGGAGGGGAGAGGAAGGAGACAGATAGGTGACACCCCCAGCCTGTTAATCCAGGAGGAGGAAAGAGGAAGGAGACAGATAGACGACAGCGCCATATGCTTGCTGTTATGTTGCTCAGTGCACCATGATGTTTCTTCCACCATAAAAACATTTCTGGTCCAAATCTCAGCATGAGGTGACAGTTGACCGATGAACTGCCTCATCAACAGTGTGTGTTCGTGTGTGTGTGTGTGTGTGTGTGTGTGTGTGTGTGTGTGTGTGTGTGTGTGTGTGTGTGTGTGTGTGTGTGTGTGTGTGTGTGTGTGTGTGTGTGTGTGTGTGTATGTTAGGTATACGTGCCTGCATGCATATATAGTACCAGTCAAATGTTTAGACACACTTACTCATTCAAGTACTTTTCTTAATTTTTCACAATTTTCTACATTGTAGAATAATAGTGAAGACATCAACACTATGAAATAACACATATGGAATCATGTAGTAACCAAAAAAAGTGTTAAACAAACCAAAATATATTTCATATTTGAGATTTTTCAAAGTAGCCACCCTTTGCCTTGATGACAGCTTTACATACTACTGCATTTAATACTAGTGCTACCACCACCACTACTGTTTTTTATTGATATTTATTTAACCTTTATTTAACTCGGCAAGTCAGTTAAGAACAAATTCTTATTTACAATGACGGCCTAGGAATAGTGGGTTAACTGCCTTGTTCAGGGGCAGAACGACAGGTTTTTACTTTGTCAACTCAGGGATTCGTCCCAGCAACCTTTCAGCTACTGGCCCAATGTCTAACCACCAGGCTACCTGCCGCCCCAACACTACTACTACTGTTAATACTACTACTGTTACCACTACTACTACTACTACCTTTACTACTACTACTACTACTACTACTACTACTACTGCCACTCCTACAACTGCTACTACTACTGTTACCACTACTACTACTACTACTACTACTACCTTTACTACTACTACTGTTACTGCTGCTACTACTACTGTTACTGCTGCTACTACTACTACTACTACTACTACTACTACTGCTACTGCTACTACTGCTACTACTGTTACTGCTGCTACTACTACTGTTACTGCTGCTACTACTACTACTACTGTTACTACTACTACTACTGTTACTGCTGCTACTACTACTGTTACTGCTGCTACTACTACTACTACTACTACTACTACTACTACTACTACTACTGCTGCCACTACTGCTACTGCCACCTCTACTACTACTGCCACTTCTATTACCACCACTACTACTACTACTACTACCACTACTACTACTACTACCGCTGCTACTGTTACTACTACTACTGCACACCTACTACTACTTCCACCACTACTACTGTTACTGCTAATAGTACAACTGGTACTACTACTACACACCTACTACTACTTCTACCACTGCTACTGTTACTACTACTATTACCACTACCACTACTACTACTACTGTTACTACTGCTGGTACTGCTACTACTACTTTTACTACTGCTACTGCCACTTCTTCTTCTACTACTACTGTTACTGCCAATAGTACAACTGGTACTACTACTACTACTACTATTGTTACTGCTGATATTGCTACTATTACTACTACTGTTACTACTACTACTACAACTGTTACTACTACTTCTACTGTTACTACTACTACTACTACTGTTACTTTTGCTACTGCTACTACTGTTACTACTGTTATTACTACTACTACTGTTATTACTACTACTACTACTACAGTTATTACTGCTACTACTACTGTTACTACTACTACTACTACTGCTGTTTCTAACACTACTGTTACTACTATTGTTACTACTACTACCATTACTACTACTACTGTTTCTAGTACTACTGTTACTACTACTGTTACTACTACTACTACTACTACTACTGTTACTACTGTTATTACTACTACTACTGTTATTACTACTACTACTGTTACTACTGTTACTACTACTACTACTGCTACTACTACTGTTACTACTGCTACTACTACTGTTACTACTACAGCTACTGTTACTACTACTACTACTACTACTACTACAACTACTACTACTGTTACTACTACTACTACTACTACTACTACAACTACTACTACTGTTACTACTATTACTACTACCACTACTACTACTGCTACTACTACTACGAATGTTGTAGTTATTAATTGTCCCATCAACAATCATCCATATTAGCAAACATATTTAATTTCAAACTTCACATTTCTCTAGTAGGACCCTGTAGGTTATTTATCGTAATATCAGCTATAAGCGGCCGGTTAGGTCAGTTTATCGTCCCAGCTCTACTCTATCTACCATACGAGGCTGAGGGAGGTTAAATATCACGTAGACAGATGATGTCATTTATAGACGCCAAGGGGTCTCTGAGTTTGGACGTCATACCTGGTATTACAGTATAGGGATCGAAGCTGTTCAGGAGCCTGTTGGTGTCAGACTTGATGCACCGGTACAGCTTGCTGTGCAGAGGCAGAGAGAACAGTCTATGTCCTGGATGGCAGGGAGATCGGTCCCAGTGAAGTGGCGGCAGGTAGCCTTGTGGTTAGAGCATTGGGCCAGTAACTGAAAGTTTGTTAGATCGAATCCCTGAGCTGACAAGGTAAAAATCTGTCGTTCTGCCCCCTGAACAAGGCAGTTAACCCACTAGGCCGTCATTCTACAATAAGAATTTGTTCTTAACTGACTTGCTTAGTTAAATAAAGATAAAATATATTTTATAAAGTACTGGGCTAGCCGCACTACCCTCTGTAGCACCATGTGATGGAGGGTAGTGGTATTGCCGTACCAAGCAGTGATGCAGCCAGTCAAGATGCTCTCAATGATACAGCTGTGGAACGATTTGAGGATTCGAGGGCCCATGCCAAACCAACACGCATTCTTCACAACTGTGAACAATTTTAAGTATTTAGTGATTTGGACACCGAGGAACTTGAAGCTCTCGATCAGCTCCACTGCAGCCTCGTCAATGTAGAGTGCCCCCCCCCCCCCCCCACCCCCCCGTTTCCTCTAGTCAAAAATCCCCCCCACCCCCCTGTTTCCTCTAGTCAACGATCCCCCCCCGTTTCCTCTAGTCAACGATCCCCCCCGTTTCCTCTAGTCAACGATCCCCCCCGTTTCCTCTAGTCAACGATCCCCCCCCGTTTCCTCTAGTCAACGATCCCCCCCGTTTCCTCTAGTCAACGATCCCCCCATTTCCTCTAGTCAACAACCCCCCCCGTTTCCTCTAGTCAACAATCCCCCCCACCCCCCTGTTTCCTCTAGTCAACGATCCCCCCCGTTTCCTCTAGTCAACGATCCCCCCCGTTTCCTCTAGTCAACGATCCCCCCGTTTCCTCTAGTCAACGATCCCCCCTGTTTCCTCTAGTCAACGATCCCCCCCGTTTCCTCTAGTCAACGATCCCCCCGTTTCCTCTAGTCAACGATCCCCCCCGTTTCCTCTAGTCAACGATCCCCCCCCCGTTTCCTCTAGTCAACGATCCCCCCCCCGTTTCCTCTAGTCAACGATCCCCCCCGTTTCCTCTAGTCAACGATCCCCCCATTTCCTCTAGTCAACAACCCCCCCCGTTTCCTCTAGTCAACAATCCCCCCCACCCCCCTGTTTCCTCTAGTCAACGATCCCCCCCCGTTTCCTCTAGTCAACGATCCCCCCCGTTTCCTCTAGTCAACGATCCCCCCGTTTCCTCTAGTCAACGATCCCCCCAGTTTACTCTAGTCAACGATCCCCCCCGTTTCCTCTAGTCAACGATCCCCCCCGTTTCCTCTAGTCAACGATCCCCCCGTTTCCTCTAGTCAACGATCCCCCCCGTTTCCTCTAGTCAACGATCCCCCCCGTTTCCTCTAGTCAACGATCTCCCCCGTTTCCTCTAGTCAACGATCCCCCCCGTTTCCTCTAGTCAACGATCCCCCCCGTTTCCTCTAGTCAACGATCTCCCCCGTTTCCTCTAGTCAACGATCCCCCCCCGTTTCCTCTAGTCAACGATCAGCTCCTTGGTCTTACTGACGATGAGGGAGAGATTGTTGTTCTGGCACCACCCTGTCAGGTCACTGACCTCCTAAACTGTAGGCTGACTCCATGTCACCGGTGATCAGGCTACCACTGTACATTAGCCAATAGAATGGAGAGAAGAGGTGGCCGGTTCTCCCTTCAGCTCAATCTCACCAGGATCCCCCCCCCCCCCCCCCCCCCCCCACCTCTCTTGCCTTTGTGACGTTAGCGTTCCCTCTTTGGTAGCTCGAAAATTGGGTTAGGAATTCCAGAAAGCGTCCAGGGCGAACTTGAAGCCAGAAATGAGGTAAGTAGCTGCCCATCTGATGTTCAAACGTTCTTGTCGTTTGTATGAAATGATAGCAGATACATTTAGAGAAAATAAAAAATTAACGGCAACAGAATCGCAAAATAGCAAAGTTGGGTCAGAGTTTGCAAAACGGCTGCCATCCAGTATAGCACCATCTTATCTGTGTGTGTGTGTGTGTGTGTGTGTGTGTGTGTGTGTACTGTGTAGTGACCTTGTACCACTCCTGTAGTTCGTGGTCAGAGAACTCCGTGTTCTCTCTCAGGTCCTGAAGCATCTCTGGCCGTAGCTTGCTGTTCTGTTTCCCCATGGCAACGACGCAACACCGTGGCGACACACACTCGGTCTCAGTGGCAACAACACCTACCAGGCCCCTGGTCAGAACCTGCCAATCACAGAGAAGAGAGAGTGTGAGTGACCAATCGCAGAGGACGGAAAGAGAGTGAGTAACCAATGACAGAGGGTGAAGTGGCCAATCACAGACTGGAGAGAAAAGGTCAACGACCAATTAAATCAGGAAGCAATCTGAAACCAAATAATAAATGTCAGAAGTGTCTATGGGCTGTAACCATGACAACAGGGGTCTGCTGTCCAATCAAAGATCATCCCTACAGTGGCGTTCAGAAAGTACTCACACCTCTTGATGTTTTCCACATTTTGTTGTGTTACATCCTACATTTAAAATTGCTTAAAAAGCTTTGGTAAGACTTGAAAATGGCTGTCTAGCAATGATCAACAACCACAGAGCTTGAAGAAATAAAAAAAAGAATAACGTGTACATTTTGTACAATCCAGGTGTGTAAAGCTCTTAGAGATTTACCCAGAAAGACCCACAGCTGTAATCGCTACCAAAGGAGATTCTAACATGTATTGACTCATGGGGTGTGAATACTTACGTAAATGAGATATTTCTTTATTTCATTTTCAATAACTTTGCAAACATTTCTAAAAATGATGATTTCACTTTGTCAGTAAGGGGTATTGTGTGTAGATGGGTGGGGAAAAAAAGTATATTAATCCATTTTGAATTCAGTCTGTAACACAACAAAATGTGGAATAAGTCAAGGGGTATGAATACTTTGTGAAGGCTATGTATGTAGTCTTCCATTACATCAAAAGTCAGTCAGATAAAACATCATACACTTTGAGCCTAGGATTACAACTTTGTAGCAACATTTTTTGCAGGGTTTTTTCAGCAAAATGCAGTGGTATTACAACTGTGTAACGCATTTCCGTTTAGCAATTTTTTTACCTCATATGCAACAGTTCTATTTCTGTTCTCTCCAATTTCACTTAAAACCATTTCGTCACCCATTACAGGCTTAAAACAATTCACAACCGTTCGATAATCCTGAAGGTCCCTTCTGCCTTTACTATGACGTCAATGAGACAGACTGGGTTTATATGCAACCAACTGAGAGTTTAATATGAGGCAGCAGAGAGGGGAGGAGCAGAGAGGGGAGGAGCAGAGAGGAGAGGAGCAGAGAGGGGAGGAGAGGAGCAGAGAGGGGAGGAGAGGAGCAGAGAGGGGAGGAGCAGAGAGGGGAGGAGCAGAGAGGGGAGGAGAGGAGCAGAGAGGGGAGGAGCAGAGACGGGAGGAGCAGAGAGGAGCAGAGAGGAGAGGAGCAGAGAGGGGAGGAGGAGAGAGGGGAGGAGCAGAGAGGGGAGGAGCAGAGAGGAGAGGAGAGGAGCAGAGAGGGGAGGAGAGGAGAGGAGCAGAGAGGGGAGGAGAGGAGCAGAGAGGGGAGGAGGAGAGAGGGGAGGAGCAGAGAGGAGAGGAGCAGAGAGGGGAGGAGAGGAGCAGAGAGGGGAGGAGCAGAGATGGGAGGAGCAGAGACGGGAGGAGCAGAGAGGAGCAGAGAGGAGCAGAGAGGAGAGGAGCAGAGAGGGGAGGAGGAGAGAGGAGAAGAGCAGAGAGGGGAGGAGAGGAGCAGAGAGGGGAGGAGCAGAGACGGGAGGAGCAGAGAGGAGAGGAGCAGAGAGGGGAGGAGAGGAGCAGAGAGGGGAGGAGCAGAGAGGAGAGGAGCAGAGAGGGGAGGAGCAGAGAGGAGAGGAGCAGAGAGGGGAGGAGCAGAGAGGAGAGGCACAGAGAGGAGAGGATGCTACACACAGCTCAGAGAGGAGCAGAGAGGGGAGGAGCAGAGAGGAGCAGAGAGGAGAGGAGCAGAGAGGAGAGGAGCAGAGAGGAGAGGATGCTACACACAGCTCAGAGAGGAGCAGAGAGGGGAGGAGCAGAGAGGAGCAGAGAGGAGAGGAGCAGAGAGGAGAGGAGCAGAGAGGAGAGGATGCTACACACAGCTCAGAGAGGACATCCACTAATGTTCACCTTGTGATAAATAAAAATACATACGTTTCAGGAATCGGACCCTTTTTTTCAATTTCCGTCTAAAATGACAAACCCAAATCTAACTGCCTGTAGCTCAGGACCTGAAGCAAGGATACGTATATTATTGATACCATTTCAAAAAGAAACACTTTGAAGTTTGTGGAAAAGTGAAATGAATGTAGGAGAATATAACACATTAGATCTGGTAAAAGATAATACACAGAAAACAACATGCGTTTTAAAAATATTTTTGTACCATCATCTTTGAAATGCAAGAGAAAGGCCATAATGCATTATTCCAGCCCAGGCACAATTTAGATTTTGGCCAAATCAAATGACAGTTTATTTGTCACGTGCGCCGAATACAACCTACAGTGAAATGCATAATTACAGGCTCTAACCAACAGTGCAAAAAGGGTATTAGGTGAACAATAGGTAAGTAAAGAAATAAAACAACAGTAAAAAGGCAGTGAAAAACAACAGTAGAGAGGCCATATACAGTAGAGAGGCTATATACAGTAGAGAGGTTATATACAGTAGAGAGGTTATATACAGTAGAGAGGCTATATACAGTAGAGAGGTTATATACAGTAGAGAGGCTACAACTGCAGAGAGGCTATATACAGTAGAGAGGTTATATACAGTAGAGAGGTTATAACAGTACAGAGGTTATATACAGTAGAGAGGTTATATACAGTAGAGAGGCTACAACAGCAGAGAGGCTATAAGAGTAGAGAGGATATATACAGTAGAGAGGCTATATACAGTAGAGAGGCTATATACAGTAGAGAGGTTATAACAGTAGAGAGGCTATATACAGTAGAGAGGTTATATACAGTAGAGAGGTTATAACAGTAGAGAGGTTATATACAGTAGAGAGGTTATATACAGTAGAGAGGTTATAACAGTAGAGAGGTTATATACAGTAGAGAGGCTATATACAGTAGAGAGGCTATATACAGTAGAGAGGTTATATACAGTAGAGAGGTTATAACAGTAGAGAGGCTACAACAGCAGAGAGGCTATAAGAGTAGAGAGGATATATACAGTAGAGAGGCTATATACAGTAGAGAGGCTATATACAGTAGAGAGGTTATAACAGTAGAGAGGCTATATACAGTAGAGAGGTTATATACAGTAGAGAGCATATATACAGTAGAGAGGCTATATACAGTAGAGAGGTTATAACAGTAGAGAGGCTATATACAGTAGAGAGGCTATATACAGTAGAGAGGCTATATACAGTAGAGAGGTTATAACAGTAGAGAGGCTATATACAGTAGAGAGGTTATATACAGTAGAGGGGCTATATACAGACACCGGTTAGTCAGGCTGATTGAGGTAGTGTGTACATGTAGATATGGTTAAAGTGAATATGCATTGTCAAGGTGTGTATGTACTTGTGCTGTTGTCAGGTGCAGGAGAGCAGGAAATTGTGAAGAGGCGCACACTTTATTTCGGCAGGAGAGAATTTACAGACGGACGCAGCTGCGTCCAAAAACCTCCAGCCAACAAGGCAAAGTGTTTAACACGCAAGACAGTCACAACACATCAAATGTATACAAAAAACAGGCCTTGTGAGAAAAAAACACGGGAAAAACGCACACAAGCCTAGTGCGTACAAAACACGTAACACACAAACAATCTTCCACAAAGACATGAGGGGGAACCGAGGAATAAATACATGTAGTGTGATTGGGGAATGAAAACCAGGTGTGCAGGGAACAAGACAAAACAAATGGATACATTCCGTGTGGCTCAGTTGGTAGAGCATGGTGTTTGCAACGCCAGGGTTGTGGGTTTGATTCCCACGGGGGACCAATATGGGTAAAGAAAAATGTATGAAATGTATGCATTCACTACTGTAAGTTGCTCTGGATAAGAGAGTCTGTTAAATTACTGAAATGTAAAAATGGAGTGGCGATGGCTAGAAAGCCGGTGACGTCGACTGCCGAACGCCGCCCGAACAAGGAGAGGAAGTCGCGACATACCTTTATGATAAAAAGAGAGTAGCAGTAGCGTAAAGGTCGGTGGCGGGACATAATGCAGCATTGGTTTGCCAATGTGCGGGGGCACTGGTTGGTCGGCCCAATTGAGGTAGTATGTACATGAATGTACAGTTAAAGTGACTGTGCATATATGATAAACAGAGAGTAGCAGCAGCGTAAAAGAGGGGTTGGGGGGGGCACACAATGCAAATAGTCCGGGTAGCCATTTGGTTACCTGTTCAGGAGTCTTATGGCTTGGGAGTAAAAACTGTTGAGAAGCCTTTTGGTCCTAGACTTGGCGCTCCGGTACCGCTTGCTGTGCGGTAGTAGAGAGAACAGTCTATGACTAGGGTGACTGGGGTCATTGACAATTTTTAGGGCCTTCCTCTGACACTGCCTGGTATAGAGGTCCTGGATGGCAGGAAGCTTTGCCCCAGTGATGTACTGGGCCGTACGCACTACCCTCTGTAGTGCCTCGCGGTCAGAGGCCGAGCAGTTGCCACACCAGGCAGTGATGCAACCAGTCAGGATGCTCTCAATGGTGCAGCTGTAGAACCTTTTGAGGATCTGAGGACCCATGATAAATCTTTTTAGTTTCCTGAGGGGGACTAGGTTTTGTAGTGACCTCTTCACAACTGTCTTGGTGTGCTTGGACCGTGTTAGTTTGTTGGTGATGTGGACGCCAAGGAACTTGAAGCTCTCAACCTGCTCCACTACAGCCCCGTCGATGAGAATGGGAGCGTGCTCGGTCCTCCTTTTCCTGTAGTCCACAATCATCTCCTTCTTTGAGCAGTGCATGTGCAAAGTTTTAGACTGTTCTTGTTGCTTCCAACCTCATGCTAATCCCATTAGTTTACATACACCTTAGCCAAATACATTTAAACTCAGTTTTTTACAATTCCTGACATTTAATCCTAGTAAAAATTCCCTGTCTTAGGTCAGTTAGGATCACCACTTTATTTTACGCATGTGAAATGTCAGAATAATAGCAGAGAGAAAGATTTATTTCAGCTTTTATTTCTTTCATCACATTCCCAGTGGGTCAGAAGTTTACACACACTCAATTAGTATTTGGTAGCATTGCCTTTAAATTGTTTAACTTGGGTCAAACGTTTCGGGTAGCCTTTCCACAATCTTTGTCCCCATGTGCAGTTGCAGACTGTAGTCTGGCTTTTTTATGGCGGTTTTGGAGCAGTGGCTTCTTCCTTGCTGAGCGGCCTTTCAGGTTATGTCGATATAGGACTCGTTTTACTGTGGATATAGATACTTTTGTACCTGTTTCCTCCAGCATCTTCACAAGGTCCTTTGCTGTTGTTCTGGGATTGATTTGCACTTTTCGCACCAAAGTACATTCTTCTCTAGCAGACAGAACTTCCTGAACGGTATGACGTCTGCGTGGTCCCATGGTGTTTATACTTGTGTACTATTGTTTGTACAGATGAATGTGGTACCTTCAGGCGTTTGGAAATTGCTCCCAAGAATGAACCAGACTTGTGGAAGTCTACAATTTCTTTTCTGAGGTCTTGGCTGATTTCTTTTGATTTTCCCATGATGTCAAGCAAAGAGGGACTGAGTTTGAAGGTAGGCCTTGAAATACATCCACAGGTATAACTCCAATTGACTCAAATGATGTCAATTAGCCTATCAGAAGCTTCTAAAGCCATTACATAATTTTCTGGAATTTTCCAAGCTGTTTAAAGGCACAGTCAACTTAGTGTATGTAAACTTCTGACCCACTGGAATTGTGATACAGTGAATTATACCGTAATTTCCGGACTATTAAGCGCACCTGAATATAAGCCGCACCCACTGAATAAAAAAATATATATATATTTTTAACATAAATAAGCCGCACATGTCTATAAGCCGCAGGTGCCTACCGGTACATTGAAACAAATTAACTTTACACAGGCTTTAACGAAACACGGCTTGTAACAAAAATAAATAGTCTTTTAACGAAACACGGCTTGTAACAAAACAAAATAGGCTTTAACGAAACACGGCTTGTAACAAAAAAATAATAATTAGCAGTAAGCTTTAGTTGTCTTTTTGAACTGAGTCAATTCCTCACGCTGCTGTTTCCAACGTCTTATCATCGACTCATTAAGACCAAGCTCCCGTGCAGCAGCTCTATTTCCTTTTCCAACAGCCAGATCAATCGCCTTCAACTTGAAAGCTGCATCATATGCATTTCTCCGTGTCTTTGCCATGATGGGGGTGACAAAATGACTACCGTAATCAGAATGATGGGAAGTTTGAGCGCGCTCGATTTAATCTAAACAGTAAACCAAAAAGTTGTTTGACCCTAACCCGTTCGGCAATTTCATTGGTCTAATGAAAGCTTCATGCCGGCAAAAAACTGAGCACGTCACAGAATGTGTTTTTTTTTAAAAAATTTTATTGAAAGCGGGAAAAATCCATATATTAGCCGCGTCATTGTTTAAGCCACGGGGTTCAAAGCGTGGGAAAAATGTTGCGGCTTATAGTCCGGAATTTACGGTAAGCGAAATAATCTGTCCATAAACAATTGTTGGAAAAATTACTTGTGTCATGAACAAAGTAGATGTCCTAACCGACTTGTCAAAACTATAGTTTGTTAACAAGAAATTTGTGGAGTGGTTGAAAAACGAGTTATAATGACTCCAACCTAAGTGTATGTAAACTTCCGACTTCAGAGAGAGAGAGGCCCTTCAGAGAGAGAGAGAGAGAGAGAGAGAGAGAGAGAGAGAGAGAGAGAGAGGCCCTTGAGAGAGAGAGAGGCCCTTGAGAGAGAGAGAGAGAGGCCCTTGAGAGAGAGAGGCCCTTCAGAGTGTGTGTGAGAGAGAGAGGCCCTTCAGAGTGAGAGAGAGAGAGGCCCTTCAGAGTGAGAGAGAGAGAGAGAGAGAGAGAGGCCCTTCAGAGAGAGAGAGAGGCCCTTGAGAGAGGCCCTTCAGAGAGAGAGAGGCCGTTCAGATCCACAGGGGAGTGTTTGGAGAACACACACACACACACACACACACACACACACAAACAGGAGAAAATCAGTACCTGCAGTAATTAATAACCCTGCGTTCTTTGTGTCGGCGAGCAACCCCACAAAAAGAAACACTGTGTGTGTGTGTGTGTGTGTGTGTGTGTGTGTGTGTGTGTGTGTGTGTGTGTGTGTGCGCGTGTGTGTGTGTGTGTGTGTATATGAGTGTGTGTGTGTATGAGTGCAAGTGTGCGTATCTATAGGATTCAAAGCGGTGTGTGTGGGGAGGAATGGACTGTTGAATAATGATAATGATAATAATGATTTGATCATTCATAATATTCATCCCAGGTTTTTCATTTGCATAATCAAATCCAAAGTGATGGTCTGGCTTGCTGTGTTGAAATGAGATTCGGACATTATCTTTCAGTTGATAAATCACAAATGCTTTCACAGCCAAAGCATCGCAACGAGCATTACATTAGTACATAAATCAACCATCACATAACCATCACATCACACATCTCTTAACCAAATCAATCACATTTATTTCATGAATCCCATTTTCTTACATCAGCAGTTGTCACAAAGTGTTTTTACAGATACCCAGCCTAAAACCTCCTATAGCAAGCGATGCAAATAGAAACTAGACTCCAAGGGGTGGAACCAGGCTATCCAAAACGTGGGTTTAGTGAATACTACTTGCCTGCATGTCATTTACATTTTTTAAATTTTTTACAATTTTTAGACATTTAGCAGACACTCTTATCCAGAGCCACTTACAGTAGTGAATGCATACATTTCATAAAAAATGTTTTTTCCGTACTGGTCCCCCGTGGGAAGAGTACATGTCATGTTGATACCAAAGGCTCTAATATCATTCTAAGAATCCTAAAAGAGATTTGTTATTGTCGTGGAACACTTGGTGACATCTTGGAGGATATTTTGCCGAACTGAATATTTATGGTTTGTGTTTGGAGCTGGAACTATGGATTTAGGACAAAGACCAGAGTTTAGGCCTGGTAGATAGATAGATCGAGAGAGAGAGAGAGAGAGAGAGAGAGAGAGCCCAGGGACATGTACAATTCTGTGGCGACCTAAATGCCAAAACCTGACACCCTCAGCACACAGAGGGACAAACACCTACCTGGAGGTGACAGCATTCCCTCCCCCATGTGCCCCCCTAGGCACAACTACGACAACATAACCAATAAAAACGGGTCACAACTCCTGTAGCACGCTGTGTATGCACATAGTCAATTGTAGGCTTCGAGGGGACTCCTATGGTAGGTTCACCTATAGCTCATCTCTTGGCAGTAGTACTGTAGACTACTTTATCACTGACCTCAACCCAGAGTCTCTTAGAGCGTTCACAGTCAGCCTACAGACACCCCTATCAGATCAAAGCAAAAGAAAATGAACAATGACAAATGGTTTGATGAAGAATGCAAAAACCTAAGAAAGAAATTGAGAAACCTATCCAACCAGATGTAAGAATGCTGTTCATTGACTACAGCTCAGCGTTTAACACCATAGTACCCCCCAAGCTCATCATCAAGCTGGAGACCCTGGGTCTCGACCCCGCCCTGTGCAACTGGGTCTGGACTCTGACGGGCCACCCCCAGGTGGTGAAGGTAGGAAACAACATCTCCACCCCGCTGATCCTCAACACTGGGGCCCCACAAGGGTGCGTTCTCAGCCCTCTCCTGTACTCCCTGTTCACCCACGACTGCGTGGCCATGCACGCCTCCAACTCAATCATCAAGTTTGCAGACGACACAACAGTGGTAGGCTTGATTACCAACAGCGACGAGACTGCCTACAGGGAGGAGGTGAGGGCCCTCGGAGTGTGGTGTCAGGAAAATAATCTCTCACTCAACGTCAACAAAACAAAGGAGATGATCGTGGACTTCAGGAAACAGCAGAGGGAGCATCCCCCCATCCACATCGACGGGACCACAGTGGAGAAGGTGGAAAGTTTTAAGTTCCTCGGCGTACACATCATGGACAAACTGAAATGGTCCACCCACACAGACAGCGTGTTGAAGAAGGCGCAACAGAAGGCGAGGACAGTACAGGTGCATAAAAGCTGGGACCAAGAAACTGTAAAACAGCTTCTATCTCAAGGCAATCAGACTGTTAAACAGCCATCACTAACACAGAAAGGCTACAACCAAAAAACAGACTCAAATCTCTGGCCACGTTAATAAATGGACTCAATAAAGGTATCACTAGTCACTTTAAATAACGCCACTTTGATAATGTTTACATATCATACATTACTCATCTCATATGTATATACTGTATTCTATACCATCTACTGCATCTTGCCTATGCCGCACGGCCATCGCTCATCCATATACTTATATGTACATATTATTTTTCATCCCTTCACATTTGTGTGTATAAGGTAGTTGTTGTGAATTTGTTAAATTACTTGTTAGATATTACTGCATTGTCAGAACTTGAAGCACAAGCATTTTGCTACACTCGCATTAACATCTGCTAACCATGTGTATGTGACCAAAATACTTTGATTTGATAGGATCTGGCTAAAAATACTTGAATCAGTTATAGAACCCATTGCCCTTTATGGTTGTGAGGTCTGGGGTCCGCTCACCAACCAAGAATTCATAAAATGGTACAAACACCAAATTGAGACTCTGCATGCAGAATTCTGCAAAAATATCGTCTGTGTACAACGTAAAACATGAAATAATGCATGCAGAGCAGAATTAGGACGATACCCGGGAATGATCAAAATCCAGAAAAGATCCGTTAAAATTCTACAACCATTCTACAACCACCTACAGCCTTCCCTGTAGCTCAGTTGGTAGAGCATGGTGTTTGCAACACCAGGGTTGTGGGTTCAATTCCCACGGGGGGCCAGCACAGGAAAAAAAAAAAAAAAAAGAAAATGTATGAAATTGTATGAAATGTATGCATTCACTACTGTAAGTCGCTCTGGATAAGAGCGTATGCTAAATGACAAAAAAAAATAAAAAAATTCAGAAACCTTCCATAACAAAGCCATCACCTACAGAGAGATGAACCTGGAGAAGAGCCTCCTAAGCAAGCTGGTCCTGGGGCTATGTTCACAAACACAAACAGACCCATAGAGCACCAGGACAACAACACAATTAGAGCCAAACAAATCATGAGAAAACAAAAAATAAAATTATTTCCAATGTTTCAAGATAATTAACAAAAAAAAGAGCAAACTAGAATGCTATTTCAGCCTAAACAGAGAGTACACAGTGGCAGAATACCTGACCACTGTGACTGACCCAAACTTAAGGAAAGCTTTGACTATGTACAGACTCAGTGACCATAGCCTTGCTATTGAGAAAGGCCACCAAGAGAAGACAGGCTATGTGTACACTGCCCACAAAATAAGTTAGAAACTGAGCTGCACGTCCTAACCTCCTGCCAAATGTATGACCATATTAGAGACAAATATTTCCCTCAGATAACACAGACCCACAAAGATTTTCGAAAACAAACCCAATTTTGATTAACTCTCATGTCTATTTGGTGAAAACCAGTTTGCCATCACAGCAGCAAGATGTGTGACCTGTTGCTAAAAGAAAAGGGCAACCAGTGAAGAACAAACACCATTGTAAATACAACCTATATTTATGTTTATTTTTTTCCCCTTTTTGTACTTTAACTGTTTGCACATAATACACAGAGTGTAATGTTTTCTGTTTAATTTGTATTGTTTATTTCACTTCTGTTAATTATCTAGTTCACTTGCTTTGGCAACGTTAACATATGTTCACCATGCCAATAAAGCCCTTAAATTGAATTGAATTGAATTGAGAGAGATTGAGAATTGAGAGAGACCAACGCTGCATCAAATCTACTGTCAGTCAGCTCTTTCCCTCACAGCATTACGGTGTATCATGAAAACTACAAGACTCCCTGTCTGCATCATTAGAGAGAGATATGGATAGAAGTGACAATAGAGAGGCATAGAAGGACAGGCTGGTTGTGTTATCAAAGGAACGATTTCATCCCACGTTATGCCACTTCTTCACTTTGTCATTAGGGTAGAGAGGGGGATAGGATGGAGACAGAGAGACGGGGAGACAGAGAGACGGGGATAGGATGAAGACAGAGAGACTGGAGATAGGAGGGAGACAGAGAGACGGGGATAGAATGGAGACAGAGAGACGGGAGATAGGAGGGAGACAGAGAGACGGGGATAAGAGGGAGACAGAGAGACGGGGGATAGGATGGAGACAAAGAGACGGGAGATAGGAGGGAGACAGAGAGACGGGGATAGAATGGAGACAGAGAGACGGGGATAGGAGGGACACAGAGAGACGGGGATAGGATGAAGACAGAGAGACGGGGGATAGGAGGGAGACAGAGAGACAGGGAGACAAAGTGACGGGATAGGATGAAGACAGAGAGACGGGGGATAGGAGGGAGACAGAGAGACAGGGAGACAGAGAGACGGGGATAGAATGGAGACAGAGAGACGGGGATAGGAGGGAGACAGAGAGACAGGGAGACAGAGACGGGGATAGGATGAAGACAGAAAGACGGGGATAGGAGGGAGACAGAGAGACGGGGAGACAGAGAGACGGGGATAGGATGAAGACAGAGAGACGGGGGATAGGAGGGAGACAGAGAGATGGGGAGACAGAGAGACGGGGATAGGATGAAGACAGAGAGACAGTGGATAGGAGGGAGACAGAGAGACAGGGAGACAGAGAGACGGGGGATAGGAGGGAGACAGAGAGACGGGAGATAGGAAGGAGACAGAGAGACGGGGGATAGGAGGGAGACAGAGAGACGGGGGATAGGATAGAGACAGAGAGACGGGGAGACAGAGAGACGGGGAGCCAGAGAGACGGGGTTAGGAGGGAGACAGAGAGACAGGGGATAGGAGGGAGACGGGGGATAGGAGGGAGACAGAGAGACGGGGGATAGGAGGGAGACAGAGAGAGACGGGGAGACAGAGAGACGGGGAGACAAGAGAGACGGGGATAGGAGGGAGACAGAGAGACGGGGGATAAGAGGGAGACAGAGAGATGGGGATAGGAGGGAGACAGAGAGAGACGGGGATAGGAGGGAGACAGAGAGAGACGGGGAGACAGAGAGACGGGGAGACAGAGAGACGGGGATAGGAGGGAGACAGAGAGACGGGGATAGGAAGGAGACAGAGAGACAGGGGATAGGAGGGAGACGGGGAGACGGGGGATAGGAGGGAGACAGAGAGACGGGGGATAGGAGGGAGACAGAGAGAGACGGGGAGACAGAGAGACGGGGAGACAGAGAGACGGGGATAGGAGGGAGACAGAGAGACGGGGATAGGAGGGAGACAGAGAGACAGGGGATAGGAGGGAGACGGGGAGACGGGGGATAGGAGGGAGACAGAGAGACGGGGGATAGGAGGGAGACAGAGAGAGACGGGGAGACAGAGAGACGGGGAGACAGAGAGACGGGGATAGGAGGGAGACAGAGAGACGGGGGATAAGAGGGAGACAGAGAGATGGGGGAGACAGAGAGACGGGAGAGACAGAGAGAGGGGGGAGACAGAGAGACGGGGGAGACAGAGAGACGGGAGAAAGGAGGAAGACAGAGTTAATCACACCTTTCATTCCTTTACCTCCTGTCCTTTATGCAACGCCACCTGAGACACAGAGTTACTCCTTCCATCTCTCTGTCTCTCTTTCACCTTCAGTCATCTTGCTCCATCTCTCTCTCAATTAAATTCAATTTAATAAGCTTTATTGGCTCTCTCTCTTTCTCTCTCTCTCTCTCCTTCCCTCCCTCCCTCTCCCTCCCTCCTTCCCTCCCTCCCTCCCTCCCTCCCTCCCTCCTTCCCTCCCTCCCTCCCTCCCTCCCTCCCTCCCTCCCTCCAAGGGTTGTAAACCCTAAGCCTTAGTTCCCTCAATAGACCCTATTAAAGAGAGCAGTTATGTCCCTTATAGGCCATGTCAAAACTATAAAGGGAACAGGGTGCCACCTAGGATGCATGTAAGGATGGATGTAAGGATGGATGTAAGGACATCTGACTGTCAGTGTGAGAAGCTGGGTTAAAAAGCGGTTCTTTCTCTGGTGTTATATAAGTGACTGACTGCCTCGATTCGGTCTTACGTAGCAAAATTTGAAAATTGTGTTTTTTTACATTGGATAAAAGCAGAGACACAGAGCTACACAATGGTATATCATACACTACATTTGAGGAACAATGGGAAAGTAATTCTGCTTTGAAAGTTGATCAACTTGTCACTCTACTTTTGAGAAAATGGCCTGTGAATGTTTTTGGTAAAACTACTGGAGAGCTCTTCTTTGTCTCCACCCGTTCAGCATCGTTCACACCCTCTAAAGCTTTAGCCCCACCCATCTCTTTAAGGGCTGATCCGAGCGTTCTGTCCTAACAGCAGCAGTCAAGCACCCAAGCTAACTGGCTAACTGGCTAGCTACTTCCAGACACAAATGAGAGAACAGCTCACTGACCATTTTACTCTCCCTAACAGAGCTGGTTAGGCTGTTTTCATGTTATCCAGAGAGTTGATGAGGGTAACTGTGTTGCTGGCAACTATTTAATTACGCTTTTTTTCGTATCTAAGAGCCAAGCAAATGGCTCTTAGATACGAATAATAAGATCATACACGTAACATTAGCTAGCGAGCCAACCAGCTAACATTAGCTAGCGAGCCAACCAGCTAACATTAGCTAGCGAGCCAACCAGCTAACATTAGCTAGCGAGCCAACCAGCTAACATTAGCTAGCGAGCCAACCAGCTAACATTAGCACAAGAGACGACCAGCTAACATTAGCTAGCGAGCCAACCAGCTAACATTAGCTAGCGAGCCAACCAGCTAACATTAGCTAGCGAGCCAACCAGCTAACATTAGCACAAGAGACGACCAGCCAACATTAGCTAGCGAGCCAACCAGCTAACATTAGCACAAGAGACGACCAGCTAACATTAGCTAGCGAGCCAACCAGCTAACATTAGCTAGCGAGCCAACCAGCTAACATTAGCTAGCGAGCCAACCAGCTAACATTAGCTAGCGAGCCATCCAGCTAACATTAGCTAGCGAGCCATCCAGCTAACATTAGCTAGCGAGCCAACCAGCTAACATTAGCTAGCGAGCCAACCAGCTAACATTAGCTAGCGAGCCAACCAGCTAACATTAGGTAGCGAGCCATCCAGCTAACATTAGCTAGCGAGCCATCCAGCTAACATTAGCTAGCGAGCCAACCAGCTAACATTAGCTAGCGAGCCAACCAGCTAACATTAGCTAGCGAGCCAACCAGCTAACATTAGCTAGCGAGCCAACCAGCTAACATTAGCTAGCGAGCCAACTTGAAATGAAATCCCAACATTTTACGTGTAATATCTGAACATTTTGCAAGCTAGTCTATCTTACCCGTATACATCATGGAAGGATGCGTCTTCCTGTCACGGATGCCACGGTTGCCCTTAGTTTGAAGATGTAATCCGGAGACATGTGTTTTCTCCATCTCCTTAGCTATCATACTATAATTCCACTGATTTCAAAACTCGGTCCTCCAGAAAGTGGAGAGCAAAACTTATGCAGTTTTACTACGCAATATAATTTTTTTTTAAAGCAGAATTAGAAAGGATTAAAACACATACTAACCAGCTCAAATAGACAGAAGCGTGCTATATGGCAGACCAATCCGAAATCATCTCTCAACAAGTCAAGCCCACTCATTATCTCAGCCAATCATGGCATGCGGGAAGGTTGCTGCCCTTTTTTTCTGTGGCTAAACCAACTAGGCTCGTAATTTATCAATTTTATTCATATTTACAGATGGCATACACAATTCTTATTAAAGCACATGAAAGTTCACATGTTCCAGAAGGCATTTCTGCCCCACCAAAAAAAAAACTAATTTTTATTTCAAAAATAAAAAGGTTTACGTTCAAACGTCTCTCCTGTGAAGTAGTGACACGTGACGTAAACCTACTTTCCTGAAAGAAAGTCATATTATAAACAGCTGTTCTTCCTCTGTTGTTATATAAGCTTTGTGCTGACTGTGAGATGGGGAGGTGGGATGAACAGCTGTTCTTCCTCTCTTGTTATATAAGCCTGTACAGTATGGACACACATGTTCATCATAGGCTTGCACACACACACACACACACACACACACACACACACACACACACACACACACACACACACACACACACACACACACACAGTCTTCTACAGCTAACCTTGTGGGGACACATAGTTCAATCCATTTCAAAATCCTATTTTCACGAACCCTAAACCTAACCTTAACTCTAGCTCCTAACCCTAACTCTAACTCTAGCTCCTAACCCTAAACCTAACTCTAGCTCCTAACCCTAAACCTAACTCTAGCTCCTAACCCTAAGCTAACTCTAGCTCCTAACCCTAAACCTAACTCTAGCTCCTAACCCTAAACCTAACTCTAGCTCCTAACCCTAAACCTAACTCTAGCTCCTAACCCTAAACCTAACTCTAGCTCCTAACCCTAAACCTAACTCTAGCTCCTAACCCTAAACCTAACTCTAGCTCCTAACCCTAAACCTAACTCTAGCTCCTAACCCTAAACCTAACTCTAGCTCCTAACCCTAAACCTAACTCTAGCTCCTAACCCTAAACCTAACTCTAGCTCCTAACCCTAAGCTAACTCTAGCTCCTAACCCTAAACCTAACTCTAGCTCCTAACCCTAAACCTAACTCTAGCTCCTAACCCTAAACCTAACTCTAGCTCCTAACCTAAACCTAACTCTAGCTCCTAACCCTAAGCTAACTCTAGCTCCTAACCCTAAACCTAACTCTAGCTCCTAACCCTAAACCTAACTCTAGCTCCTAACCCTAAACCTAACTCTAGCTCCTAACCCTAAACCTAACTCTAGCTCCTAACCCTAAACCTAACTCTAGCTCCTAACCCTAAACCTAACCCTAATTCTAACCCTAAACCTAATTCTAACCATAATACTAATTCTAACCTTAACCCTAAACCCCTTAGAAATAGCATTTGACCTTGTGGGGTTCAACAAAATGTCCCCAGTTGGTCAAATTTAGACTGGACAAATAGCAATTTTCAGTAGCTCTGTGTTTGTGTGTATCTGTGTGTGTCTGTGTATCTGTGTATCTCTGTGTGTGTGTGTGTGCTCTGTGTCTGTGTGTTTGCTCTGTGTCTGTGTCTGTGTGTGTGTATCTGTGTGTGTTCTCTGTGTGTGTGCTCTGTGTGTGTGTGTTCTCTGTGTGTGTGCGCGTGCGTGCGTATCTGTGTATGTGTGGTCCCTATTGGACACAGATCTATTCTGGCTGGGCCTTGTGGGACTCATTCTTATGTAGATCACCTCCATTTAATCTACTTTTCCTTCTCTCTGTCAATCCCTCTCATCCTCATTCTAACATCTGTCTGTCTATCTTCTATTCTCCTCCTTTCCCTCTGTCTCTCTCTCTCTCTCTCTCTGTTTAATGTGTCCAATTTCCTTCAGCAGAGAGGTCATCAGTGTGAGAGAGAGAGAGAAAGACAGAGAGAGGGAGAAAGACAGATATATATATATATATATAGAGAGAGAGAGAGAGAAAGACAGAGAGAGGGAGAAAGACAGATATATATATATATATAGAGAGAGAGAGAGAGAAAGACAGAGAGAGAGAGAGACAGACAGATATATATATATAGAGAGAAAGACAGGCAGAGGGAGATAGAGAGAGAGAGAGAGAGAGGGGAGAAAGAACAAGAGAGAGTACATTTTTTTTGTTTATTTCACTTTTGTTTATTATCTATTTCACTTGGTTTTCAATGTTAACATATGTTTCCAATGCCAATAAAGCCCTTAAATTGAATTGATAGAGAGAAAGAAAAAGAGAGACAGAGAGAGGTGAAGAGAGGGAGAGGGACAGAGAGAGGTGAAGAGAGGGAGAGGGACAGAGAGAGGTGAAGAGAGGGAGAGGGACAGAGAGAGGTGAAGAGAGGGAGAGGGACAGAGAGAGGTGAAGAGAGGGAGAGGGACAGAGAGAGGTGAAGAGAGGGAGGAGGGACAGAGAGAGGTGGGGAGAGGAGGGAGAGGGACAGAGAGAGGTGAAGAGAGGGAGAGGGACAGAGATGGTGAAGAGAGGAGAGGGACAGAGCGAGGTGAAGAGAGGGAGAGGGACAGAGCGAGGTGTGAAGAGGGGAGAGGCCAGGAGAGAGGAGGGACAGAGAGAGGTGAAGAGAGGGAGAGGGACAGAGAGAGGTGAAGAGAGGGAGAGGGACAGAGAGAGGTGAAGAGAGGGAGAGGGACAGAGAGAGGTGAAGAGAGGGAGAGGGACAGAGAGAGGTGAAGAGAGGGAGAGGGGACAGAGAGAGGTGAAGAGAGGAGAGGGGGACAGAGAGAGGTGAAGAGAGGGAGAGGGACAGAGAGAGGTGAAGAGGGGAGAGGGACAGAGAGAGGTGAAGAGAGGGAGAGGGACAGAGTGGTGAAGAGAGGGAGAGGGACAGAGTGGTGAAGAGAGGGACAGAGAGAGGGAAGAGAGGGAGAGGGACAGAGAGAGGTGAAGAGAGGGAGAGGGACAGAGTGGTGAAGAGAGGGAGAGGGACAGAGAGAGGTGAGAGAGGGAGAGGGACAGAGAGAGGTGAAGAGAGGGAGAGGGACAGAAAGAGGTGAAGAGAGGGAGAGGGACAGAGAGAGGTGAAGAGAGGGAGAGGGACAGAGTGGTGAAGAGAGGGAGAGGGACAGAGAGTGGTGAAGAGAGGGAGGGGACAGAGTGGTGAAGAGAGGGAGAGGGACAGAGAGAGGTGAAGAGAGGGAGAGGGACAGAGAGAGGTGAAGAGAGGGAGAGGGACAGAGAGAGGTGAAGAGAGGGAGAGGGACAGAGTGGTGAAGAGAGGGAGAGGGACAGAGAGAGGTGAAGAGAGGGAGAGGGACAGAGAGTGGTGAAGAGAGGGAGAGGGACAGAGAGTGGTGAAGAGAGGGAGAGGGACAGAGAGAGGTGAAGAGAGGGAGAGGGACAGAGAGGTGAAGAGAGGGAGAGGGACAGAGAGTGGTGAAGAGAGGGAGAGGGACAGAGAGTGGTGAAGAGAGGGAGAGGGACAGAGAGTGGTGAAGAGAGGGAGAGGGACAGAGAGAGGTGAGAGAGGGAGAGGGACAGAGAGAGAGGTGAAGAGAGGGAGAGGGGGACAGGAGAGGTGAAGAGAGGGAGAGGGACAGAGAGAGATGAAGAGAGGGAGAGGGACAGAGAGAGGTGAAGAGAGGGAGAGGGACAGAGAGAGGTGAAGAGAGGGAGAGGGACAGAGAGTGGTGAAGAGAGGAAGAGGGACAGAGAGAGGTGAAGCGAGGGAGAGGGGACAGAGAGAGGTGAGAGAGGGAAGAGGGACAGAAAGAGGTGAAGGAGGGAGAGGGACAGAGAGAGGTGTGAAGAGAGGGAGAGGGACAGAGTGGGTGAAGAGAGGGAGAGGGACAGAGTGGTGAAGAGAGGGACAGAGAGAGGTGAGAGAGGGAGAGGGACAGAGAGAGGTGAAGAGAGGGAGAGGGACAGAGTGGTGAAGAGAGGGAGAGGGACAGAGAGAGGTGAAGAGAGGGAGAGGGACAGAGAGAGGTGAAGAGAGGGAGAGGGACAGAGAGAGGTGAAGAGAGGGAGAGGGACAGAGAGAGGTGAAGAGGGGAGAGGGACAGAGAGAGGTGAAGGAGAGGAGAGGGACAGAGAGAGGTGAAGAGAGGGAGAGGGACAGAGAGAGATGAAGAGAGGGAGAGGGACAGAGAGAGGTGAAGAGAGGGGAGAGGGACAGAGAGAGGTGAAGAGAGGGAGAGGGACAGAGAGTGGTGAAGAGAGGAAGAGGGACAGAGAGAGGTGAAGAGAGGGAGAGGGACAGAGAGAGGTGAAGAGAGGAAGAGGGACAGAAAGAGGTGAAGAGAGGGAGAGGGACAGAGAGAGGTGAAGAGAGGAAGAGGGACAGAGAGAGGTGAAGAGAGGGAGAGGGGACAGAGTGGTGAAGAGAGGGAGAGGGACAGAGTGGTGAAGAGAGGGACAGAGAGAGGTGAAGAGAGGGAGAGGGACAGAGAGAGGTGAAGAGAGGGAGAGGGACAGAGTGGTGAAGAGAGGGAGAGGGACAGAGAGAGGTGAAGAGAGGGAGAGGGACAGAGAGAGGTGAAGAGAGGGAGAGGGACAGAAAGAGGTGAAGAGAGGGAGAGGGACAGAGAGAGGTGAAGAGAGGGAGAGGGACAGAGTGGTGAAGAGAGGGAGAGGGACAGAGAGTGGTGAAGAGAGGGAGAGGGACAGAGTGGTGAAGAGAGGGAGAGGGACAGAGAGAGGTGAAGAGAGGGAGAGGGACAGAGAGAGGTGAAGGAGAGGGAGAGGGACAGAGAGAGGTGAAGAGAGGGAGAGGGACAGAGAGTGGTGAAGAGAGGGAGAGGGACAGAGAGAGGTGAAGAGAGGGAGAGGGACAGAGAGTGGTGAAGTGAGGGAGAGGGACAGAGAGTGGTGAAGAGAGGGAGAGGGACAGAGAGAGGTGAAGAGAGGGAGAGGGACAGAGAGAGGTGAAGAGAGGGAGAGGGACAGAGAGTGGTGAAGAGAGGGAGAGGGACAGAGTGGTGAAGAGAGGGAGAGGGACAGAGAGAGGTGAAGAGAGGGAGAGGGACAGAGAGAGGTGAAGAGAGGGAGAGGGACAGAGAGAGGTGAAGAGAGGGAGAGGGACAGAGAGAGGTGAAGAGAGGGAGAGGGACAGAGAGAGATGAAGAGAGGGAGAGGGACAGAGAGAGGTGAAGAGAGGGAGAGGGACAGAGAGAGGTGAAGAGAGGGAGAGGGACAGAGAGTGGTGAAGAGAGGGACAGAGAGAGGTGAAGAGAGGGAGAGGGACAGAGAGAGGTGAAGAGGAAGAGGGACAGAAAGAGGTGAAGAGAGGGAGGGGACAGAGAGAGGTGAAGAGAGGGAGAGGGACAGAGTGGTGAAGAGAGGGAGAGGGACAGAGTGGTGAAGAGAGGGACAGAGAGAGGTGAAGAGAGGGAGAGGGACAGAGAGAGGTGAAGAGAGGGAGAGGGACAGAGTGGTGAAGAGAGGGAGAGGGACAGAGAGAGGTGAAGAGAGGGAGAGGGACAGAGAGAGGTGAAGAGAGGGAGAGGGACAGAAAGATGGTTTGAAGAGGGGAGAGGGACAGAGACCGAGGTGAAGAGAGGGAGAGGGACCAGAGTAGGGTGAAGAGAGGGAGAGGGACAGAGTGGTGGAAGAGAGGGAGAGGGACAGAGAGAGTGGTGAAGAGAGGGAGAGGGACAGAGAGAGGTGAAGAGAGGGAGAGGGACAGAGAGAGGTGAAGAGAGGAGAGGGACAGAGAGGTGAAGAGAGGGAGAGGGACAGAGTGGTGAAGAGAGGGAGAGGGACAGAGAGTGGTGAAGAGAGGGAGAGGGACAGAGAGGTGAAGAGAGGGAGAGGGACAGAGAGAGGTGAAGAGAGGGAGAGGGACAGAGAGAGGTGAAGAGAGGGAGAGGGACAGAGAGAGGTGAAGAGAGGGAGAGGGACAGAGAGTGGTGAAGAGAGGGAGAGGGACAGAGTGGTGAAGAGAGGGAGAGGGACAGAGAGTGGTGAAGAGAGGGAGAGGGACAGAGAGAGGTGAAGAGAGGGGAGAGGGGACAGAGAGAGGTGAAGAGAGGGAGAGGGAAGAAGAGGGAAAGAGAGGGAGAGGGACAGAGAGAGGTGAAGAGAGGGAGAGGACAGAGAGTGGTGAAGAGAGGGAGAGGGACAGAGAGAGGTGAAGAGAGGGAGAGGGACAGAGAGTGGTGAAGAGAGGGAGAGGGACAGAGAGAGGTGAAGAGAGGGAGAGGGACAGAGAGTGGTGAAGAGAGGGAGAGGGACAGAAAGAGGTGAAGAGAGGGAGAGGGACAGAGAGTGGTGAAGAGAGTGAGAGGGACAGAGTGGTGAAGAGAGGGAGAGGGGACAGAGAGAGGTGAAGAGAGGGAGAGGGACAGAGAGAGGTGAAGAGAGGGAGAGGGACAGAGAGAGGTGAAGAGAGGGAGAGGGACAGAGAGAGGTGAAGAGAGGGAGAGGGACAGAGTGGTGAAGAGAGGGAGAGGGACAGAGGAGTGGTGAAGAGAGGGGAGAGGGACAGAGAGAGGTGAAGAGAGGGAGAGGGACAGAGAGAGGTGAAGAGAGGGAGAGGGACAGAGAGAGGTGAAGAGAGGGAGAGGGACAGAGAGTGGTGAAGAGAGGGAGAGGGACAGAGAGAGGTGAAGAGAGGGAGAGGGACAGAGAGTGGTGAAGAGAGGGAGAGGGACAGAGAGAGGTGAAGAGAGGGAGAGGGACAGAGAGAGGTGAAGAGAGGGAGAGGGACAGAGAGAGGTGAAGAGAGGGAGAGGTGTGTTGCAGGGTCACAACATTGAGTTCAAGGGTTTTCGTCTCAGCTTCTAATACATATGGAAAAGGCAGAGGCCGCTGTCAAAAAAAATCTCTTTAAGTGCTTTATTGGCATGGGAAACATGTTTACAATGCAAAAGCAAGCAAACTAGATAATAAACAAAAGTGAAATAAACAAAACATTTTAAGTAAACATGATACTCAAAAATAATAAAGAAATGTCATATTACGTCGATATACAGTGTTGTATTGATGTGCAAATAGTTAAAATAAATAAACATAAATATGGGTTGTATTTACAATGGTGTTTGTTCTTCACTGGTTGCCCTTTTCTTGTAGCAACAGGTCACAAATCTTGCTGCTGTGATGTCACACTGGTATTTCACCCAGGAGATATGGGAGTTTATCAAATCGGGTTTGTTTTTGAATTCTTTGTGGGTCTGTGTAATCTGAGGGAAATATGTTTCTCGCTCTCATCACTTCCTTTTTTCGCTCTTTTACGGTCATACATTTGGCAGGATGTTAGGACATGCAGCTCAGTTTCCACCTCATTTTGTGTGCAGTGTGCACATAACCTGTCTTCTCTTGAGAGCCAGGTCTGTCTACGGCGGCCTTTCTCAATAGCAAGGCTATGCTCACTGAGTCTGTACATTGTCAAAGCTTTCCTTATGTTTGGGTCAGTCACAGTGGTCAGGTATTCTGCCACTGTGTACTCTCTGTTTAGGGCCAAATATCATTCTAGTTTGCTCTGTTTTGTTTTTTATTCTTTCCAATGTGCCAAGTAATTATCTTTTTGTTTTCTCATGATTTGATTGGGTCTAATTATGTTGCTGTCCTGGGGCTCTGTGGGGTCTGTTTGTGTTTGTGAACAGAGCCCCAGGACCAGCTAGCTTAGGGGACTCTTCTCCAGGTTCATCTCTCTGTAGGTGATTGCTTTGTTATGGAAGGTTTGGAAATCACTTCCTTTTAGGTGGTTGTAGAATTTAACATCTCTTTACTGGATTTTGATAATTAGTGGGTATCGGCCTAATTCTGCTCTGCATGCATTATTTGGTGTTTTACGTTGTACATGGAGGACATTTTAGCAGGATTCTGCATGCAGAGTCTCAATTTGGTGTTTGTCCCATTTTGTGAATTCTTGGTTGGTGAGCCGACCACAGGGTTTGAGGTTCTTTATTTGTCTGTCCTGCTGTGATGTCAAGGCTTTGGTCAGGGTCTGAGGTGGGCTGTTCTGCTGGCTTCTCTGCGGGTGTGACCACCTCTCTAATGGGTTGTTCTCTGTCACACGCCATCCCCCCTCACCCTCTCCTCCAGCAGTCTGATCCTCTCCTCTAGTGCTCTGTTCTTCTCCTGCTCTTTCTCCTGATGAAGTTGTCTCACCACAGTCCAGAGTGCAGATATGTCTCTCTCCACCTTCAGCTCTCCGGGTCTGGTTGAGGAGGTGTTGTTGAGCTGGACAATTTTTTGTGCTGACTGGAGTGTTTTCACCTGCTGTTCCAGCTCCACTTGCCTTACCTCCAGCTGGGTGAATGTATCCTTCGTTTCAATAAGGGAGTAGTGCTCTTGGCTGGGAGGTTGACTTTCCGCTGGGGGTGGCTCGTCTGTGGGGTTATTTAATGAAGAGGTCTGGTCTGACCCACTCGGGGTGGGGGTACCTTTCTCAAGGGAGAGCTTCTCCTGCTGGGCTAATTCTTTCATTATGTGAAAGTCCAGCTGAAACTTTTTTGGAGTTACCCTGTACCAATACTGTTCCAGGGATTTATATTAGCTGACTCAAGAGTCCTCGTTGTCTAGTATCCTCAATTTCCACCCATCGTTAACCCCCCCCCCCCTTAACAGAGGGGTAGTGTGTTAATATAGCACTGTGCCAAGGGATGGTCTGTGTGGAAGAGTAAATTGCTTATGTTGCCATTTTTATAATAGTCAGCCAAAAAGTGTCTCTTGATTTTCTATGACACGATTATTTTTGAACTCTTTTCGTGCTTTTAAAAAAAATGTTTTACATCCAAAGGGTACTGTATTGTAATGACCTCTGAACAATGGGATGGGGGCTTCAAAGGCCTCTGCATTTGGTTTGGTGTAGGCAGTGAAACGGTCTTGGTGTAGGCAGTGAAACGGTCTTGGTGTAGGCAGTGAAACGGTCTTGGTGTAGGCAGTGAAACGGTCTTGCCACTGTTGGGCTCAAGGGCTTTGACACATCTCATTTCACACCTCATTGCTAATTTAAGTAGCAGTCAGATCTGCTCAGTCCTAGCAAGCTTGGTAGCGTTTCCTGTATAGCTTGGAAACATGAATCTTTGGTAGTAGGAAATCCTTCCAGGTTATTTAGAGTTTTGATTTGGCGTGAAGGTTAGGTTGTGGAGGGTAGTATCCTGTATCTGTCCTTGCCGAAAAAAACAAGTTTATCTAACTCTAAATCGATCTAAAATCTCTCTCTCCATACCAGTCTTTACAACGAGCATAATGGGTTATACACTGATGCACACGCATATACATACACACAGACATAAACACACACACACACACACACACACACACACACACACACACACACACACACACACACACACACACACACACACACACACACACACACACACACACACACACACACACACCAGGGTCACAGTGGAACAGACCTGCATTTAGGAGATCAGAGTCGTGGTTTCAGGAACAGATCTGAGTAGGGGCTCAGATCAGAGTCGTGGTTTCAGGAACAGATCTGAGTAGGGGCTCAGATCAGAGTCGTGGTTTCAGGAACAGATCTGAGTAGGGGCTCAGATCAGAGTCCTGGTTTCAGGAACAGATCTGTGTAGGGGCTCAGAGTAGAGTCCTGGTTTCAGGAACAGATCTGTGTAGGGGCTCAGAGTAGGGTCCTGGTTTCAGGAACAGATCTGAGTAGGGGCTCAGATCAGAGTCCTGGTTTCAGGAACAGATCTGTGTAGGGGCTCAGATCAGAGTCCTGGTTTCAGGAACAGATCTGAGTAGGGGCTCAGATCAGAGTCCTGGTTTCAGGAACAGATCTGTGTAGGGGCTCAGAGCAGAGTCCTGGTTTCAGGAACAGATCTGAGTAGGGGCTGAGATCAGAGTCCTGGTTTCAGGAGCTCAGTCATTATGGGAACTATTTCCATCTGGGTCAAATAGGCTGCTGGTCTCCAATCTACTGCTGGTCTCCAATCTACTGCTGGTCTCCAATCTACTGCTGGTCTCCAATCTACTGCTGGTCTCCAATCCAATCTGACCGTGATTGTTAACTGCCAACCGTGTTTCAATCAAGAACACCTGAGAGTGTATACACCTCTCTAAAGTCTATACAATGGACCCACAATCTTTTACTGGACTTGTGAGGACTCCTGACCAATGTTCCCTCTAATGCCTTTCGGGCTACGAGCAAATTTCAGGTCTGCTGAGCGCAAACTTTGTGAAAATTCTGTGCAACTTTCATCGTGCGTTTACTGTGGAAACAGAGGCACTTTAAGTACTTTTTTTTCTTAATTTTTCTCCCCGACTGGTAGTTACAGTATTGTCCTGTCGTTTCAAGTCCAGTACGGACTCGTGAGAGGCAAAGGTCGGTGAAGGTTTAACAGTGATCAAATAGGCTACTGTGGCTATTTGATCATAATGTAGCGCCTAACAGAGTGGCCTACCATCAAAAAAAAAATGGAGAAAATGTGTCCCATAACATCTTAAACATATAAATAGCTGTTCTATCATTCAGCAGCCAATGTGTGGTGTTCAATATAGGCCTAAATTCCATGAGAATTAAAAAAAACAAACATGCAGGGCTTGACACTAACCTGTTTATCTACTTCTCCTTCAGACAAGGAGGTGACCGAAAATGGAAAGGGAAACGTCGATAGTATTAAAGGGAAAACTCTAGAACAGTGGTGACCAACCCTTTGAATCAAAATGCAAGCCCGGGATCTACCGCTCAGACTTTTTTTTAACATGACTTTAAAGAACGTAAGCCTATGCAACATTAACCAATTAAAAACAGTTCTGTAGCAATGAGGTTTGTGCAGTAAGCTATAGGCCCAATACATTATCACTGCATTTTAGCTTTGCTTGAATTGCTCTGCCAATGCATTGTTGTTCGGGACATTTTAAAAAATCGATATATATTTCAACATTTGAGGAAGGCTATATGATCACACCGGTAATAGATCCATTGTTGAATTACTTGTGAAGTACAGCGGAGTGAGCATACATTTAAATAATTAGCTTTTTATTTTTTATTTACTGGGCTGATGGTGTCTGCATCTGATGGTCAGTCTCAGCGCAGGGAGAGAGCAGCAGACTGAGAGTCCGCCTCTCAATATCCCTCCACTCTCCCTTTCCTCCACTGACACTGACCGAAAATCTACACCGTCTTCCAGCTGATCGCACTGCATTATTTCTGCCTCAGGCACAAATTCATGTTGCTACTCCTATGACATGACAAAATGAAATATTCCTCGATATTAAAAAAAAAAGACCCAAGATGCTAATAATAACAACAACACCTATAGATACACTTTCCTACTCATTCATTACTGCTGCAGTGCTTGTTGTAGCGCTGAGTGGAAATAGGAAGTGTTGAATACAAAGTGTTGACAGTGCCGAGTAAGACCTTAAACATGAAGTCAGCCATATAAACAGCTGCTCTTTGCTGTCTTCATTGACAGTCTCTCTCTAGTCGTGGTTTTAAACGTTTTAAAATCTCACAGTATCAACTTTGCTTTAGCTTTCTTTTATGCCTGCTACGTTACTGCAGACACGGTCATCTGAGCCATCCGATTGGCCAGCGGTAGGCCTATAGTGCACTTGATTTGCTCTCTGGGCCCCCCCGAGAAAGCAGAGTTTGTACCTTCAGACACATGAAATGGTTGAAAACGGGAACAGTTGGCCTACTCGGCGCACAGGACAGGTGAATCGGACGCACCTACCGCCAACAGCCCGAGACCACTAAAATAAAACAGGAACACAAGGCTTTATCAGCGTTGTTGTTTTTTGTTTTTTTTACACAAATGTTTGCCAATCGACTACGAATACCTTGGAGATGGACCAGTGGATCCCAATCAACCGGTTGGTGATCAACTGCTCTAGATCGTCGAGTGAAGTTCAATCTGGTGTTTCTTTCTGTGGCCTGATATTTCTGTGCAGCCATCAGTCTCTGCGCTGCGTACACTTAGAGGGAACAGTGAGTCATTCACCTTAAAACACAAACAGATACGGAACACAATATTTAACCTTTATTTAACCAGGAAAGTCAATTAAGAACAAATTCTTATTTTACAATGACGGCCTACCGGAGGAACAGAGGGGTTATCTGCCTTATTCAGGGGCAGAACGACAGATTTTTTACCTTGTCAGCTCTGGGATTCTATTCAGCAACCTTTCGGTTACTGGCCCAACGCTCGCTATCCACTAGGCTACCTGCCACCCGAAATATGGTACATGTGGTGGACGGTAGCTTGTTGTGGCTATTTTAGCATCACACAGTAAAATCACCACCTCTGAGAACTGAGGTATTGACGACCCTGACCAACAAAAGACTTGCTTTCTTATGGACTCACACACTAATGAATTCATCTTTACATTGTAATCACATAGAGAAAATTCACCAGACCAAGACCAGTGCTTATTTAATGGACCCTACGTATCTGAACTGATTTACCTGATAGGCATCACTCACTCGCTCTGTCCCTATATCACTGTGTTCAGACACCACACAAATACATGTTCTCCCTTTCATAGGCATCTTCACTCCGTTACAACCAGAGCTTCTATTTCCAAAACAGAAAGCAGAACACATTCCTTTAGAAATCATTTTTCAGTAGAGAAGGACTTTTACACAAGGGCCCCATCAAAAGCACAGCTACCTATAAAATGTTAATGCTCTCCTAACACTCTCTCCTTCAGAGAAGTCTACAACTAATCTAACTCTCTCTCTCTCTCTCCCCCGTTCAGAGGTGGCAAAGAGAATTCACATGATAGATAAAATGTGTATTTTTCTCCTCTTTTCTAACCCAGCTGTGTCTGGGTCTCCGTCCCAAATGACACTATATTGACTAGTGCACTACTTTCGATAAGAGCCCTGGGCCCTGGTCAAAAGTAGTGCACTACAGAGTATACACTGTAAAAAAAAAAAAATATATATATATATATATTCTGGGGAGAATTGAAATTGAAAAAATATATATTACACTTAATAAAAATGACTCAATCGTTTCAATGATTTGTTCATTTCATTTGACCCCCCCCAAAATTATATTTTATGAGGATGACCTAAGGGATATAACATGAGCGATTTGATTGTAAATAAGATATCTGTTATAGAATTTCTTTTCATTTGCAAAAATTTCTAAAAACCTGTTTTTGCTTTGTCATTATGGGGTATTGTGTTGTCATTATGGGGTATTGTGATGTCATTATGGGGTATTGTGATGTCATTATGGGGTATTGTGATGTCATTATGGGGTATTGTGATGTCATTATGGGGTATTGTGATGTCATTATGGGGTATTGTGATGTCATTATGGGGTATTGAGTGTAGATTGATGAGGATTTTTTATTTTTTTAAATCCATTTTAGAATAAGGCTGTAACGTAACAAAATGTGGAAAAAAGGGTGTGACAACTTTCCCAATGGACAGTAAGTATTACGGTAAGTAGCTTGTTGGGCCATGGGTTGTTCATTTACATTCAATGATCAGATCACCCATTCCCACCGTCAGCATTCTTAATGACAGAGGCAAATTCAGAATCATGCAATGCTTGCAGTTCTGTCTCCAGTTACTGCTGGTGGACTGAGCCTCCAGGGAGGTTACTGCTGGTGGACTGAGCCTCCAGGCAGGTTACTGCTGGTGGACTGAGCCTCCAGGGAGGTTACTGCTGGTGGACTGAGCCTCCAGGCAGGTTACTGCTGGTGGACTGAGCCTCCAGGGAGGTTACTGCTGGTGGACTGAGCCTCCAGGGAGGTTACTGCTGGTGGACTGAGCCTCCAGGGAGGTTCCTGCTGGTGGACTGAGCCTCCAGGGAGGTTACTGCTAGTGGACTGAGCCTCCAGGGAGGTTACTGCTGGTGGACTGAGCCTCCAGGGAGGTTACTGCTGGTGGACTGAGCCTCCAGGGAGATTACTGCTGGTGGACTGAGCCTCCAGGCAGGTTACTGCTGGTGGACTGAGCCTCCAGGGAGGTTCCTGCTGGTGGACTGAGCCTCCAGGGAGGTTACTGCTAGTGGACTGAGCCTCCAGGGAGGTTACTGCTGGTGGACTGAGCCTCCAGGGAGGTTACTGCTGGTGGACTGAGCCTCCAGGGAGGTTACTGCTGGTGGACTGAGCCTCCAGGCAGGTTACTGCTGGTGGACTGAGCCTCCAGGCAGGTTACTGCTGGTGGACTGAGCGCACTCAACAATGCCTATCAAAGTGGTTTAAAACGGCAAATGATTAAATACATCAAGCAATGTTAAACATTACGTTTTTAAAAAAAAACACTAATATGATGACTTTACAAAATAATTGTGTAACAACTCATATGTAATCATATTATTATTTTATAGCAAAATATTAATTCCCTGGACTTACTTTATTTGTGTTGCCTTCATTTTTCAACACTTCATTGTTTAGGGAACAGGGTGCCAGTGTAGGGAACAAGGAGCCAGGGTAGGGAACAAGGAGCCAGAGTAGGAAACAAGGAGCCAGGGTAGGGAACAAGGAGCCAGAGTAGGGAACAAGGAGCCAGAGTAGGGAACAAGGAGCCAGAGTAGGGAACAAGGAGCCAGGGTAGGGAACAAGGAGCCAGAGTAGGGAACAAGGAGCCAGAGTAGGGAACAAGGAGCCAGGGTAGGGAACAGGGTTCCATTTGGGATTCAGCCTGTGTATTGTTCATTTTGATAAGACTTCTCTGATAATGTATAATGGATGGTTTGAATGTATTTTTACAGCTCTGGTTAAACAGGTAGAATTCTGGCACAAACAATAACAGCCAAGGCATCATTTATTTCCCATACAGTTTCATGGCTGTGGAGGGTGAAGTTAACACACACACACACACACACACACACACACACACACACACACACACACACACACACACACACACACACACACACACACACACACACACACACACACACACACACACACACACACACACACACATGCACTTACACACATGCACAACACTCATCTAATTGAGAGCGCACATGCACTCAGTCCATTTTCATACTGACATCTTAATGCATGCACTTTGAAATAGACAATTAGGAGAACGAGAGGGGGAGATGGACGGAGAAAGAAAGAGGGAGAAAGGAGAGAGAGAGAGAGATGGAAGGAGAGAGAGTGAGAGGGAAGGAGAAAGAAAGAGGGAGAAAGGAGAGAGAGAGGAGAGAGAGAGGAGAGAGAGAGAGACAGGGGGAAGGAGAGAGAGAGAGAGAGGGAAGGAGAGAGCGAGGGGAGAGAGAAATGAGAGAGAGAGGAGAGAAGGAAGGAAGGAGAAAGGAGGGAGAGAGAGAGGGAGAAAGGAGAGAAGGAAGGAAGAAAAAAGGAGGGATAGAGAGGGAGAAAGGAGAGAAGGAAGGAAGGAGAAAGGAGGGATAGAGAGGGAGAAAGGAGAGAAGGAAGGAGAAAGCAGGGAGAGAGGGAGAAAGGAGAGAAGGAAGGAGAAAGGAGGGATAGAGAGGGAGAAAGGAGAGAAGGAAGGAGAAAGCAGGGAGAGAGGGAGAAAGGAGAGAAGGAAGGAGAAAGGAGGGATAGAGAGGGAGAAAGGAGAGAAAGTGTGCTAAAAGAGAATATAACAGAGGCATATAGAGAAGAAAGATGTCCAAATGATGTAACCACAGACGCAATAACGACAGTCAGCGACAGTAATATCATCCATCTCTTTACTCTTTCCATTTCTCTTTCTTTTCACTCATCATTTCACTCATGTCCCAAACACTGGGGCTTAACTACTTAAAACACTGCAGCACGATGGAACTGATTCAGCCCATGGAACATTTGGAATTGAACTGATTCAGCCCATGGAACTGATGCAGCCCATGGAACATTTGGAATTGAACTGATTCAGCCCATAGAACATTTGGAATTGAACTGATTCAGCCCATGGAACATTTGGAATTGAACTGATTCAGCCCATGGAACATTTGGAATTGAACTGATTCAGCCCATGGAACATTTGGAATGGAACTGATGCAGCCCATGGAACATTTGGAATGGAACTGATTCAGCCCATGGAACATTTGGAATGGAACTGATACAGCCCATGGAACATTTGGAATGGAACTGATGCAGCCCATGGAACATTTGGAATGGAACTGATACAGCCCATGGAACATTTGGAATGGAACTGATGCAGCCCATGGAACATTTGGAATGGAACTGATTCAGCCCATGGAACATTTGGAATGGAAATGATGCAGCCCATGGAACATTTAGAATGGAAGTGATGCAGCCCATGGAACATTTGGAATGGAACATTTCACCAACATTCTGTTATACATCTCTAGAATGATCAACAGCCATTCTGTTCTAGACCATAAGGACAGGGTCTGGGACTCATCAAGTATTTAGTCTCATTTAAACTAGGGATGTTGGATATGTCCCAAAAAAATAGAATGCACTATTTTAGACCAGAGCCATATGGACCCTGCTGTCATTTAGGACATAACTATACTCTGCCAGTAAACCTCCCCCATGTGACTGGGTTAACCATCGAAATACAGGGCCAGTTGATGGATCTGAGAGGGAGTGTGTCCCAAACGGAACCCTTTACCCCTATGGGGCCCTGGTCAAAAGTAGTGTACTACATAGGGAGCAGGGTGAGACAGCCGGAGAGACAGCCCTTCACATCCTCATCTGTTGATTAGTAAATCACTGGACGTTTAAGAGACTAAATAATTGGATGTTTGAAAGTGGTTGGCGTATCTGTCTGTACGTGTTTTTAATTGATAGGAGAGAAGCACACCCTCCACTGTGTCCATTTTCTCACTAGCATGTTAATGCATTTTACAGAGACAGAGAGAGACAGAGAGAGACAGAGACAGAGAGAGACAGAGAGAGAGAGAGACAGAGAGAGAGACAGAGACAGAGAGACAGAGAGAGAGAGAGAGAGAGAGAGAGAGAGACAGACAGAGAGAGACAGAGAGAGAGAGAGAGAGAGAGAGAGAGAGAGAGAGAGAGAGACAGAGAGACGGAGAGAGGGAGAGAGAGACAGAGAGAGAGAGAGAGACAGAGAGAGACAGAGAGAGACAGAGAGAGAGACAGAGAGAGAGACAGAGAGACCGAGAGAGAGACAGAGAGACAGAGAGAGAGACAGAGAGACAGAGAGAGAGAGACAGAGAGAGAGAGAGAGACACTACCACGCCTTCCCCCTGTTGTTGTGTCATTGTGAGTGTCTCTCCAGTGAAGTGACCTTTACCAGTGAGTGTAATTTCTTTTATAAATTGATATAGTCATGTGTCAATATATTCTGTCCTCTTCTGAACTCTGTAGCCAACACATAGTCAAGCAAGACTAATGTTTAGTCAAGCGAATATATTTCTGTGTGTGTTGACTGAGGCAATACTTTGTCATGGGAGAGATGTGAGCTCTGCTCTGCCCGGTCACCCAAGACTGAGGTTAATGTAAGGTAAGGTTACTGTAACCCCAAGGTTAACTATGCATTGCTGGGAATGCGCTTGTAATTAAGCATTTCCCCGGTCCACACCTGTTGTATTCGGCGCATATGGCCAATAAAATTGTATTTATCTTGATTTGATTTAGTTCTGGATCTGAAACTGAAACTGCTGAAGCTGCCAACATCTTGGACTAATCTTGAACAACTAATATTTATCCAGACAATGAAATAAATATTTCAGACACAACCAAGCTGTATGAAGTAACTTGCCTAAAAATGGCCTAATAGTTTATCAACATTTTAAGCTAAACATTCTGATCTGTTGCGTCAGTGTCATTACTGAAGAAAAAAAATACGTTTTTTTGAAGTTAGTGGTTGTATTAATTTAGGATCTATCGCATCCCACAACTGTTCCAGACTATGTTTGAAATATGTATTTCTTCGCACAGAATAGAATAGGTCCCCTATAGTATTTTTGTACTATGGGGGATAGTAGATTGACATAGGCTAGTGATTTTGCTGTTTGTTACTCATCTTGTTGGCTGACGAAAAAGTAAAAATGGGGACAGTTCTTCCAATTACTTTAATATGCGCCTCGGAATTGAATAAGGATGCGCGCAGTTGCGTCCCCGATGAGTCTGTCTTCACTTGTAGCCTGTGAGAAAGACCAGCTATCGTGATGGAGAGCCATGTGAGGGAGGGGTGCTTTGGCACGCAGCCGGAAGAAGGGAATTTTAATGATTATATTCAGCCCAAGGGTACAACAGCCACTGGTCGCAAAATACATGGATTTTTTTATCGGGGGGCATTACGGCCACACAAAGGGGACGCTGCCATTATCAATTGTGTACAGCCTGTGCAAAAAAAACAAAGCAGAACTCATGCCTTTCATGCAACTTTCTTCAAATCATCATCAGAGTCTCATCATACAGCCTTACAATGTATTAAACATCTAAACATATAGACCCAACGTTGGTAGAACAACTAAAGTTACATTAATAACTCTAAATGAAGCATATAGGAGGACCTATTTCTTTGTTTAACCGCTCAACACAGAAAAGCCACGTGTGCATACTCCCTCTAACCATTTGGAGGAAATGTTCTTTATTTTTATTCAGCTTTGTTAAATTTTATTCTTCATAATATGAAATAATATAAAATAATGCCACAGAATTCCAAGCAAATCTTGTCTGCTAAATGAACTAGTGTAGCCCCACAGCCATATGGCATAGCCACGTCAGGACCTAACAAAAGGATGACTCCGAGTATGCTATTCTGTTCTTCTGAAATAGACTACATTTTCTTCATATCATGTTTCTTTAGACCTGTCTAAAATAAATAATGGATTTATTGTGAAGGTGCAGGCTATTTTACATGGATTTATTAAACTTTTTTAAATGTAGCCAGGAGATGCTAAATGTGTTTATGTTAATTAACCGGCCATTACCGTGAGACCGGCAGATATCTGCTTGACAATCACCGGCTGACAAAAATGTTATGACCTCCACAGCGGTATGAAGTAACTAAGTCAGACTCTGTATAAATTAACTAAGTCAGAGTCTGTATGAAGTAACTAAGTCAGACTGTATGAATTAACTAAGTCAGACTGTGTGAATTAACTAAGTCAGACTGTATGAATTAACTAAGTCAGACTGTATGAATTAACTAAGTCAGACTGTATGAATTAACTAAGTCAGACTGTATAAATTAACTAAGTCAGACTGTGTGAATTAACTAAGTCAGACTGTATGAATTAACTAAGTCAGACTGTATAAATTAACTAAGTCAGACTGTGTGAATTAACTAAGTCAGACTGTATGAATTAACTAAGTCAGACTCTGTATGAAGTAACTAAGTCAGAGTCTGTATGAATTAACTAAGTCAGACTGTATGAATTAACTAAGTCAGACTGTATGAATTAACTAAGTCAGACTGTATAAATTAACTAAGTCAGACTGTATGAATTAACTAAGTCAGACTGTATAAATTAACTAAGTCAGACTGTATGAATTAACTAAGTCAGACTGTATAAATTAACTAAGTCAGACTGTATGAAGTAACTAAGTCAGACTGTATGAATTAACTAAGTCAGACTGTATGAATTAACTAAGTCAGACTGTATGAATTAACTAAGTCAGACTCTGTATGAAGTAACTAAGTCAGACTCTGTATGAAGTAACTAAGTCAGACTGTATGAATGAACTAAGTCAGACTCTATGAATTAACTAAGTCAGACTCTGTATGAAGTAACTAAGTCAAAGTCAGGGCAATGATTTCTGGACAGGACAATGAAGGTGAAATCCTCTGTATGTAAGTATATTAGAGCTAGGGAAAATGTCCCATTAAAACCTGTTGGGGCTAGGGGGCAGTATTGAGAATTTTGAAAAAAATATGTGCCCATTTTTAACTGCCTCCTACACCATCTCAGAAGCTAGGATATGCATATTATTAACGGATTTGGATAGAAAACACTCTGAATTTTCTAAAACTGTTTGAATGGTGTCTGTAAGTATAACAGAACTCATATGGCAGGCAAAGACCTGAGACAAATTCTGACAGGATGTAGATATCTGATGTGTTGAATTACTTTTAAGCCTATGCCATTGAAACACACAGGGACGTATTAATCATTGAGCACTTCCTACGCCAGATGTCACCAGTCTTTACAAAGTGCTTTGAGTCTTCTACTGTGAAAACTGACCGAACAAGAGACTTGGAACGTTGGTCATAAGCGGATGGCCGATACTGCTCTGGCGCGCGAGTGCATGTTTGGGTACTCTCGTTCCAATACGTTTTAAAAGAGAATGCAATCGTCCGCCTTGAATATTATTGAAGTTCTGATTGAAAAAGGCCCTAATGATTTATGCTATACAACGTTTGACATGTTTGAACGAACGTAAATATTTTTTTCCCCCTCTTTGATGAAGACAAGTCCAGCGGGCGACGTTCATTTTTTTGAGTAGCCTACAGGACGCGCTAACAACACAGAGCTTTTTGGACATAAATTATGAGCTTTTTCGAACAAAACTACATTTGTTATGGACCTGGGATTCCTGGAAGTGACATCTGATGAAGATAATCAAAGGGATTATTTACATAGTATTTTTGATTTTACATCAACGCCATAGTAAAACGCTGTTTTTGGATATAAATATGAACTTGATAGAACAAAAAATGCATGTATTGTCTAACATAATGTCCTAGGAGTGTCATCTGATGAAGATTGTCAAAGGTTAGTGGATAATTTTAGCTGGTTTTCTGCTTTTGGTGATGCCCGTCTTTGCATTGACAAAACATTACACACAGCTATTTTCAATGTCCTGTCCTAACATAATCTAACTTTATGCTTTCGCCGTAAAGCCTTTTTGAAATCGGACAACGTGGTTAGATTAAGGAGATGTTTATCTTTCAAAGGGTGTAAGATAGTTGTATGTTTGAGAAATTTGAATTATGACATTTAATTGTTTTCAAATTTGGCGCCCTTGATATTTCACCTGCTGTTGATAGGGTGTACCAGGGGAGGTTAATGTGATGAGACTTTGGGGCAATGCTCAGACCCCGTTAATCAGGGAGATCTCTCTCTCTCTCTCTCTCTCTCTCTCTCTCTCTCTCTCTCTCTCTCTCTCTCTCTCTCTCTCTCTCTCTCTCTCTCTCTCTCTCTCTCTCTCTCTCTCTCTCTCTCTCTCTCTCTCTCTCTCTCTCTCTCTCTCTCTCTCCTTTGTTTGTGAGGGAAGGTGAACTCAATTATATTAAAGTTGTTCTTCACAGAGGTGATGAAAAAGGATGCATAAATAGAGGAGGGGCTCCCCGGGCTGTTTTCCAGCTCTCTGATGAGAAGACCTTGTTACTGTAACTCTCCTTCAGACCTGTCTACCTCTCATCCGCTTCAATAACTATCCACCTCTCTCACCCCTCCTCTATAAATCTCCTTCAGACCTCTCGCCCCTCTTTCAGACCTCTCTCGCCTCACCCCTCTTTCAGACCTCTCTCCCCTCACCCCTCTTTCAGACCTCTCCCCTCACCCCTCTTTCAGACCTCTCACCCCTCCTTCAGAACTCTCCCCTCCTTCAGACCTCTACCTCTCTCACACCTCCTCTATAACTCTCCTTTAGAACTCTCTCCCCTCCATCAGATCTCTCTCCCCTCCTTCAGACCTCTCTCCCTAATCTTAACCCTTCCCCTAACCTTAACTCTTTAACCTGACTCCTAAACGTAACCCTAACCCCTAGCCCAGCTAATGTCAGTCACCTAGCTAGAATTCGTAACATATAGTACATTTAGCAAATGTGTTACATATTGTACGTTTTGCAAATTCTGAGCATATAATACGCATATTAATTTGTAACATACAGTATCTGTCACAACCGGATCTGCTTCACCTGTTTTTGTGCTTGTCTCCAACCCCCTCCAGGTGTAGCCATCTTCCCCATTATCCCCTGTGTATTTATACCTGTGTTCTCTGTTTGTCAGTTCGTCTTGTCAGGTCTTACCAGTGTGCTTTCCCGCCTTCCTGTTTGTCTAGTTCTGTTTCTTAGTTTTTCCCGGTTCTGACCATTCTGCCTGCCCGGACCCGGAGCCTGCCTACCGTCCTGTACCTGCCTGACTCTGACCTGATCACGAACCTCTACCTGCCCTGACTCCAAGCCTGCCTGCCTGCCGTCCTGTACCTGCCTGACTCTGACCTGATCACGAACCTCTACCTGTCCTGACTCCAAGCCTGCCTGCTGTCCTGTACCTGCCTGACTTTGACCTGATCACGAACCTCTGCCTGCCCTGACTCCAAGCCTGCCTACCGTCCTGTACCTGCCTGACTCTGACCTCATTACGAACCTCTACCTGTCCTCGACCTGCCCTCTACCTGTCCTGTGTTTCTAATAAATAATCTGAGAACTGTACTATCCGCCTCTCATGTCTGCATCTGGGTCATATCCTGAGTCGTGATAATATCACATGAAATGGGAGGGTTGTACATCCATAAATGAATAGGCTACCTGGGGCGGCAGGTAGCCTAGTGGTTAGAGTGTTGGACTTGTAACCCGAAAGGTTGCAAGATCAAATCCTCGAGCTGACAATGAAAAAAAAAAAATATATATATATATATTTTTTTAAACGTTTTTCTGCCCCTGATCAAGGCAGTTAACCCACTGTTCCTAGGCTGTCATTGAAACTAAGAATGTGTTCTTAACTGACTTGCCTAGTTAAATAAAGGAAGAAAAAAAAAGAAATACATATCATATTTACATACTAAATAATACTAAATGCTGTGAGTACAGGTTGAAAATAACACATCAGGAGACAGAACAGTATGTACAGTATGACAAAAACACAAAACGCCATTCCATTCGCTCCGTTCCAGCTGTTATTATGAGCCATTCTCCCCTCAGCAGGCTCCTGTGACACAAACACACACAGGCACGCACACACAAGCACACATACATACATTCCAGGGCAAGAGGTTACAGCTTTCCCAAATAAGGTTAAAAAAAAATCCTGCATATACTGTAGGAGCATTCAAGGGAGAGAGAAAAAGCCTGGGAAACAACCTCAATCTAGTCTGCTATGCTAACTTCCCACATTCTAGAAGTCTAGTCTGCTATGCTAACTTCCCACATTCTAGACGTCTAGTCTGCTATGCTAACTTCCCACATTCTAGAAGTCTAGTCTGCTATGCTAACTTCCCACATTCTAGACGTCTAGTCTGCTATGCTAACTTCCCACATTCTAGAAGTCTAGTCTGCTATGCTAACTTCCCACATTCTAGAAGTCTAGTCTGCTATGCTAACTTCCCACATTCTAGAAGTCTAGTCTGCTATGCTGACTTCCCACATTCTAGAAGTCTATTCTGCTATGCTAACTTCCCACATTCTAGACGTCTAGTCTGCTATGCTAACTTCCCACATTCTAGACGTCTACTCTGCTATGCTAACTTCCCACATTCTAGACGTCTAGTCTGCTATGCTAACTTCCCACATTCTAGACGTCTAGTCTGCTATGCTAACTTCCCACATTCTAGACGTCTAGTCTGCTATGCTAACTTCCCACATTCTAGAAGTCTAGTCTGCTATGCTAACTTCCCACATTCTAGACGTCTATTCTGCTATGCTAACTTCCCACATTCTAGACGTCTAGTCTGCTATGCTAACTTCCCACATTCTAGAAGTCTATTCTGCTATGCTAACTTCCCACATTCTAGAAGTCTAGTCTGCTATGCTAACTTCCCACATTCTAGAAGTCTATTCTGCTATGCTAACTTCCCACATTCTAGACGTCTAGTCTGCTATGCTAACTTCCCACATTCTAGACGTCTAGTCTGCTATGCTAACTTCCCACATTCTAGACGTCTAGTCTGCTATGCTGACTTCCCACATTCTAGAAGTCTATTCTGCTATGCTAACTTCCCACATTCTAGACGTCTAGTCTGCTATGCTAACTTCCCACATTCTAGAAGTCTAGTCTGCTATGCTAACTTCCCACATTCTAGATGTCTAGTCTGCTATGCTAACTTCCCACATTCTAGACGTCTAGTCTGCTATGCTAACTTCCCACATTCTAGACGTCTAGTCTGCTATGCTAACTTCCCACATTCTAGACGTCTAGTCTGCTATGCTAACTTCCCACAATCTAGACGTCTAGTCTGCTATGCTAACTTCCCACATTCTAGACGTCTAGTCTGCTATGCTAACTTCCCACATTCTAGAAGTCTATTCTGCTATGCTAACTTCCCACATTCTAGAAGTCTAGTCTGCTATGCTAACTTCCCACATTCTAGACGTCTAGTCTGCTATGCTAACTTCCCACATTCTAGAAGTCTATTCTGCTATGCTAACTTCCCACATTCTAGACGTCTAGTCTGCTGTGCTAACTTCCCACATTCTAGACGTCTAGTCTGCTATGCTAACTTCCCACATTCTAGAAGTCTATTCTGCTATGCTAACTTCCCACATTCTAGAAGTCTAGTCTGCTATGCTAACTTCCCACATTCTAGAAGTCTAGTCTGCTATGCTAACTTCCCACATTCTAGAAGTCTATTCTGCTATGCTAACTTCCCACATTCTAGACGTCTAGTCTGCTATGCTAACTTCCCACATTCTAGACGTCTAGTCTGCTATGCTAACTTCCCACATTCTAGACGTCTAGTCTGCTATGCTGACTTCCCACATTCTAGAAGTCTATTCTGCTATGCTAACTTCCCACATTCTAGACGTCTAGTCTGCTATGCTAACTTCCCACATTCTAGAAGTCTATTCTGCTATGCTAACTTCCCACATTCTAGACGTCTAGTCTGCTATGCTAACTTCCCACATTCTAGACGTCTAGTCTGCTATGCTAACTTCCCACATTCTAGACGTCTAGTCTGCTATGCTGACTTCCCACATTCTAGAAGTCTATTCTGCTATGCTAACTTCCCACATTCTAGACGTCTAGTCTGCTATGCTAACTTCCCACATTCTAGAAGTCTAGTCTGCTATGCTAACTTCCCACATTCTAGATGTCTAGTCTGCTATGCTAACTTCCCACATTCTAGACGTCTAGTCTGCTATGCTAACTTCCCACATTCTAGACGTCTAGTCTGCTATGCTAACTTCCCACATTCTAGACGTCTAGTCTGCTATGCTAACTTCCCACATTCTAGACGTCTAGTCTGCTATGCTAACTTCCCACAATCTAGACGTCTAGTCTGCTATGCTAACTTCCCACATTCTAGACGTCTAGTCTGCTATGCTAACTTCCCACATTCTAGAAGTCTATTCTGCTATGCTAACTTCCCACATTCTAGAAGTCTAGTCTGCTATGCTAACTTCCCACATTCTAGACGTCTAGTCTGCTATGCTAACTTCCCACATTCTAGAAGTCTATTCTGCTATGCTAACTTCCCACATTCTAGACGTCTAGTCTGCTGTGCTAACTTCCCACATTCTAGACGTCTAGTCTGCTATGCTAACTTCCCACATTCTAGACGTCTAGTCTGCTATGCTGACTTCCCACATTCTAGACGTCTAGTCTGCTATGCTAACTTCCCACATTCTAGAAGTCTAGTCTGCTATGCTAACTTCCCACATTCTAGATGTCTAGTCTGCTATGCTAACTTCCCACATTCTAGACGTCTAGTCTGCTATGCTAACTTCCCACATTCTAGACGTCTAGTCTGCTATGCTAACTTCCCACATTCTAGACGTCTAGTCTGCTATGCTAACTTCCCACATTCTAGAAGTCTAGTCTGCTATGCTAACTTCCCACATTCTAGAAGTCTAGTCTGCTATGCTAACTTCCCACATTCTAGAAGTCTAGTCTGCTATGCTAACTTCCCACATTCTAGATGTCTAGTCTGCTATGCTAACTTCCCACATTCTAGACGTCTAGTCTGCTATGCTAACTTCCCACATTCTAGAAGTCTAGTCTGCTATGCTAACTTCCCACATTCTAGATGTCTAGTCTGCTATGCTAACTTCCCACATTCTAGACGTCTCGACCCTGCCTGTCGTGAAGAAGGGGGGCTAAAAATACCTCACACTCACACACGACTTTCATCAGAAAGGCCCTCTAGGCGAGAATTTCCCCTTCACTAAAGATCATGTGGCACCATGTGTGTGTGTGTGTGTGTGTGTGTGTGTGTGTGTGTCACTGGGAGGGCTGAGCTGAGAGAAGAGGCACTAGCTAGCTGTTAGTCCTATCCCACAACACACTGCTTCAGCCTGTACTAATCTGTATTCTATGCGCTGGGATACCAGGTGAAAAAAAAGTCTGTTGGTGAGACCTAGAGCAAGGCACTTAAAATCAAATTGCTCCTGTAAGTCTCTCTGGGTAAGAGTGTCTGCAAAACGATGTCTACATAAAATGTAATTCCATTTCAGCCAGCCATGACACCCACCATCTCAGATCTGAAATCGTTTCCGTAGTTAGAAAGAGAAGATTAGCACTCCTATACCATTATTACGTTGAAATATTAGTTTGATCTCTGAGAAATTAAGCTAATTGATTTCACCCAAATTTGGCCATTTTAAAATGTATAGGATTCATTTAACATTCATTAAAAATATTAATAAAATATTATTATTATTTAACAATGAGTAAGACATGAGGAATCCAAAGAAATGGTAAAAAAAAAGAATAATAAAAAAAAATACCTTATTTACATAAGTATTCAGACCCTTTGCTATGAGACAAGAAATTGAGCTCAGGTGTATCCTGATTCCATTGATCATCCTTGAGATGTTTCTACAACTTGTTTGGAGTTCACCTGTGGTAAATTCAATTGATTGGAAATAATTTGGAAATGCATACACCTGTCTATATAAGGTCCTACAGTTGACAGTGGATGTCAGTGCAAAAACCAAGCCATGAAGTCGAAGGAATTGTCCATAGAGCTCTGAGACAGGATTGTGTTGGGGCACAGATCTGGGGAAGGGTACCCCCAAAAACATTCTGCAGCATTGAAGCTCCCCAAGAACACAGTGGCCTCCATCATTCATAAACGAAAGAAGTTTGGAACCACCAAGACTATTCCTAGAGCTGGTCACCCGGCCAAACTGAGCAATCGGCGGGAGAAGGGCTGGGTCAGGGAGGTGACCAAGAACCAGATGGTCACTCTGACAGTCCCCCAGAGTTCCTCTGTGGAGATGGGAGAACCTTCCAGAAGGACAACCATCTCTGCAGCACTCCACCAATCAGGCCTTTACGGTAGAGTGGCCAGACGGAAGCCACTCCTCAGTAAAAGGAACATGAAAGCCCACTTGGAGTTTGCCAAAAGGCACCTAAAGGACTCTCAGACCATGAAAAATAAGGATCTCTGGTCTGATGAATCCAAGATTAAACTCTTTGGCCTGAATGCCAAGCGTTACGTCTGGAGGAAACCTGGCACAATCCCTTCGGTGAAGCATGGTGGTGGCAGCATCATGCTGTGGGGATGTATTTCAGCAGCAGGGACTGGGAAACTAGTCTCTGCACACTGCCCTATCCCATCTGGACAAGAGGAATACCCATGAAAGAATGCTGTTTATTGACTATAGCTCAGCATTCATCACCATCGTACCCTCCAAGGTTGTCATTAAGCTTGAGGCCCTGGGTCTGAACCCCGCCCTGTGCAACTGGGTCCTGGACTTCCTGATGGGCCGCCCCCAGGTGGTGAAGGTAGGAAACATCACCTCCACTCTGCTGATCCTCAACACTGGGGCCCCACATAGGTGCGTGCTCTGCCCCATCCTGTACTCCCGGTTCACCCATGACTGCATGGCCAAGCACGCCTCCAACTCAATCATCAAGTTTGCAGACGACACAACAGTAGTAGGCTTGATTATCAACGATGACGAGACGGCCTACAGGGAGGAGGTGAGGGCTCTGGGAGTGTGGTGTCAGGAAAACAACCTCTCACTCAACATCAACAAAACAAAAGAGCTGATTGTGGTCTTCAGGAAAAGCAGAGGGTGCTCCCCCCTATCTACATCAACGGGACCACAGTGGAGAAGGTGGAAAGCTTCAAGTTCCTCAGCGTACACATCACTGACAAACTGAAATGGACCACCCACACAGACAGTGTGGTGAAGAAGGAGCAACAGAGCCTCTTCAACCTCAGGAGGCTAAAGAAATGTGGCTTGTCACCTAAAACCGTCAGACTTTTTACAGATGCACAATTGAAAGCATCCTGTCGGGCTGTATCACCACTTGGTACGGCAACTGCACCGCCCGCAACTGCAAGGCTCTCCAGAGGGTGGTGCGGTCTGCCCAACACATCACCGGGGAAAACTACCTGCCCTCCAGGACACCTACAGCACCCGATGTCACAGGAAGGCTAAAAAGATCAAAGGACAACAACCACCCGAGCCACTTTTAAAAAACAGGCACACATACCACACTATCATCCAGAAGTCGAGGTCAGTAACGGTGCATCAAAGCAGGGACCGAGAGACTGAAAAACAGCTTCTATCTCAAGGCCATCAGATTGTCAAACAGCCATCACTAGCACATTAGAGGCTGCTGCCTATAGGCATAGCCTAGAAATCACTGGCTACTTTAAAGAATGGAACACTAGTCACTTTAATAATGTTTACATATCTGGCATACTCACCTCATATGTACAGTTGAAGTCGGAAGCTTACGTACACCTTAGCCAAATACTATTAAACTCAGTTATTCACAATTCCTGACATTTAATCTTTGTAAAAATTCCTTGTCTTAAGTCAGTTAGGATCACCACTTTATTTTAAGAATGTGAAATGTCAGAATAATAGTAGAGAGAATGATTTATTTCAGCTTTTATTGAATTTATCACATTCCCAGTGGGTCAGAAGTTTACATACACTCATTTAGTATTTGGTAGGATTGCCATTAAATTGTTTAACTTGGGTCAAACTTTTCGGGTAGCCTTCCACAAGCTTCCTGTTTTTGTTTTAATATTTCACTGCCATACTGTGTTGGATCTTGTCTAGCCATCTTGTCTCAAGAGGACCACAATGGAAATAAGTCCCAGACTTTATTGTGTGTTATCCTCCATGATTTTATTAATGTGCATGTATGGGCTTTTTCAAGTTTTATGTGTGCTTGTTTTTTAAAATGGTCGAATTAATAAACTAAACTAAAAATCCCACAATAAGTTGAGTGAGTTTTGGCCCGATTCATCCAAACAGAGCGGGTGTAACTGAGTCAGGTTTGTAGGCCTCCTTGCTCGCACACACCTTTTCACTTCTGCCCACAAATTTTCTATAGGATTGAGGTCAGGGTTTTGTGATGGCCACTCCAATACCTTGACTTTGTTGTCCTTAAGCCATTTTGCAACAACTTTGGAAGTATACTTGGGGTCATTGTCCATTTGGAAGACCCATTTGTGACCAAGCTTTAACTTCCTGACTGACGTCTTGAGATGTTGCTTCAATATATCAAAATTATTTTCCTACCTCATGATGCCATCTATTTTGTGATGTGCACCAGTCCCTCTTGCAGCAAAGCACCCCCACAACATGATGCTACCACCCCCATGCTTCACGGTTGGGATGGTGTTCTTCGGCTTGCATGCATTTTCCTCCAAATATAACAATGGCCATTATGGCCAAACAGTTCTATTTTTGTTTCATCAGACCATAATACATTTCTCCGAAAAGTACGGTCTTTGTCCCCATGTGCATTTGCAAACCGTAGTCTGGCTTTTTTATGGCGGTTTTGGAGCAGTGGCTTCTTCCTTGCTGAGCGGCCTTTCAGGTTATGTCGATATAGGACTCGTTTACTGTGGATGTAGATACTTTTGTACTTGTTTCCTCCAGCATCTTCACAAGGTCCTTTGCTGTTGTTCTGGGATTGATTTGCAATTTTCGCACCAAAGTACGTTCATCATTAGGAGACAGAACGCATATCCTTCCTGAGCGGTATGACGACTGCATGGTCCCATGGTGTTTATACTTGCATACTATTGTTTGTACAGATGAACGTGGTACCTTCAGGCGTTTGGAAATTACTCCCAAGGATGAACCAGACTTGTGGAGGTCTACAATTTTTTTTCTGAGATCTTGGCTGATTTCTTTTGATTTTCCCATGATGTCAAGCAAAGAGGCACTGAGTTTGAAGGCAGGCCTTGAAATACATCCACAGTACACCTCCAATTGACTCAAATGATGTCAATTAGCCTATCAGAAGTTTCTAAAGCCATGACATCATGTTCTGGAATTTTCCAAGCTGTTTAAAGGCACAGTCAACTTAGTGTATGTAAACTTCTGACCCACTGGAATTGTGATACAGTGAATTATAAGTGAAATAATCTGTCTGTAAACAATTGTTGGAAAAATGACTTGTGTCATGCACAAAGTAGATGTCCTAACCGACTTGCCAAAACTATAGTTTGTTAACAAGAAATTTGTGGAGCGGTTGAAAAAACGAGTTTAATTGTCTCCAACCTCAGTGTATGTAAACTTCCGACTTCAACTGTATGTATATAGTCTTAATTCATTCCTACTTAGATTTGTGTGTATTGGGTATATATGCTGTGTCATTTCTTAGATATTACTTGTTAGATATTACTGCAATGTCGGAACTAGAAACACAAGCATTTTGCTACACCCGCAATAACATCTGCTAATTACGTGTTTGTACCCAATAGAATTTTATTTGATTTTGGATCAATGGAAAGATGAACGGAGCAAAGTACAGAGAGACTGTTGATGAAAACCTGATCCACAGCACTCAGGACCTGAGAAGAAGGTTCACCTTCTCACAGGACAATGACCCTAAGCACACAGCCAACACTAAGCAGGAGCGGCTTCACTACAAGTCTCTGAATGTCCTTGACTGGCCCAGCCGGAGCCCGGACTTGAACCCGATCAAACATCTCTGGAGAGACCTGAAAATAGCTGTGTAGCAACGGTCCCCACCCAACCTGACAGAGCTTGAGAGGATCTGCAGAGAAGAATGGGAGAAACTCCCCAAATACAGGTGTGCCAAGCTTGTAGCATCATACCCAAGAAGACTCAAGGCTGTAATCACTGCCAAAGGTGCTTCAACAAAGTACTGAGTAAAGGGTCTGAATACTTACGTAAACGTGATATTTCAGTTTAATTTTTTTTTTAAATGTGTCCAAAAAAAAAGAACTGTTTTTCCTTTGTCATTATCAGAGCAGCTCCCAGATCACTGCACCTGTACATAGCCCATCTATAATTTAGCCCAAACTACTACCTTTTCCCCTACTGTATTTATTTATTTTATTTATTATTTTGCTCCTTTGCACCATATTATTTATATTTTAACTTTGAACTTTCTTCAAATTATAAATCTACCATTCCAGTGTTTTACTTGCTATATTGTATTTACTTCGCCACCATGGCCTTTTTTGCCTTTACCTCCCTTATCTCACGTCATTTGCTCACATTGTATATAGTCTTATTTTTGTCTACTGTATCATTGATTGTATGTTTGTTTTACTCCATGTGTAACTCTGTGTTTTTGTATGTTGTCGAACTGCTTTGCTTTATCTTGGCCAGGTCGCAATTGTAAATGAGAACTTGTTCTCAACATGCCTACCTGGTTAAATAAAGGTGAAATAAATAAAAATAAAATAAAAAATGCGGTATTGTGTGTAGATTAATGGGGGGATTTTTTACAAATAAATTTTAGAATAATCTGTAATGTAACAAAATGTGGAAAAAGTCAAGGGGTCTGAATATTTTCCAAATGCACTGTAAGCTGTACATATCTACTGGTTCCTAAATGAGTCTACCTCACTATTCGTCTGTACCTTGGCACAGCTTTGGCATTAGGAGGTAAAATGTTAAGCAAATCAGTGGCTGGATTTTTAACATTTCTCTCTCTGTCTTCTTTTTTCTTTCTCCTCTTTCTCTCACCTTCCTCCAATCTCCTCCAGAGGGTCCAGTACTAATATCAGACCTCTCTTTTTCTCTCTTACTCTCTCAAGCTTTTCATCCCCTCCTCTCTCTCTCTCTCTCTCTCTCTCTCTCTCTCTCTTTTTTTCCACTCCCCCCCACTCTCTCTCTGTGTTCTTCCTCTATCTCTCGCATGCTGATGACACAGTACTAAGTCAGCCCTTAGCTGTCGGAAGTGACAGGCAGCCAGAGCACCACTGCTGTGTGTGTGTGTGTGTGTGTGTGTGTGTGTGTGTGTGTGTGTGTGTGTGTGTGTGTGTGTGTTGACTGATGGATAGCTGACCATGCACTAAAGCACAGCTAGCACCAGTCACTGTTAGAACTGACCACTCAGTACAGAGACCAGAATAAAGACACGTATTGATCAGAATATTAAAACGCCAAGTCCTCTTTGAGAACGCAGTAAATCATTTTACAGAAAAGTCAGGAATATATATCTATCATGGATTCAAACAACAAAAGAGAGAAAGAAAGATCTATTAACTAAATGAAAACACATCCACTGCTGTACCAAAATAAGTAGGTTTCTATAGAGCATTTTGGCTTGTTTATGGTTCTGAGGTTACAAAACATTAGGAACTCTGCTCTTTCAATGACATAGACTGACTGATCAGGTGAATCCAGGTGAAAGCTATGATCATTTACTGATGTCACTTGTTATTAAATCCACTTCAAAATCAGTGTAGATGAAGTGGTGGAGACAGGTTAAAGAAGGATTTTTAAGCCTTGAGACATGGATTGAATGGTCCACAACCCAAACGGACGTCCAGCCAACTTGACACAACTGTGGGAGGCATTGGAGTCAAAAATGGGCCAGCATCGCTGTGGAACACATTCGACACTTTGTAGAGTCCACGCCCCGATGAATTGAGGCTGTTCTGAGGGGAAAAGGGGGTGCAACTCAATATTAGGAAGGTGTTCCTAATGTTTTGTCCACTCAGTGTAGTACCTTGTCTTCTAGGAGTGTCCTTTATCACTGTGTGAACTTAAAATATATTATTATTCCTGACCTTACCCACAAATCCTGGATAACAGTTATAATTGGATACGGTCCTTAGGTGTTTTTCACAGACCTAGAGTAGCTGTATGCTGCTCCAGAGAGGAGAAACACACACACACACACACACACACACACACACACACACACACACACACACACACACACACACACACACACTTTCCAAAGCCTCTCAGAACGGCTGTATGACAGAGAGGAGAGAAGGCCCCTTACAGTCATTATAGCTGGTTGTAAAATCCCTCCAACCTACTCAGAGAGAGCTGCACTCGCTGGATGCATCCCAAATGCCACACTATTCCCTATATAGTGCACTATACCAGGGCCCATAAGGGAACAGGGGGCCATTTGAGCCACATCCCACCAGTCTGTTTGGATTGAAGATACATACACAGCTGGGGGGGAATCCTAGCATGGCATTCTCCAGATTCTGTTCAGGCTTAAGAGAGTCTCCTAAATTGAAAGGACCCTTGAGGACTTAATAAAAGGAAAATTCCACCTGGAAACGATATTTTGGTATTTGTTTCATTAGTCCATTGTTGACCTAGTCCCACATTGTTTTGCTTGTCAGCAATCAAGTTGTCAAGATATGTAACTTTCAAAATACAGAAATCATCCCTGTAAGATGCAAAGCTCTGACAAAAGGCTGTGAGGCCAATAACTAAGCTCAATACTCACAAGAAATATTGGCAAGCGCAGTGAACAGCTTTTTTATTTTATTTAATTTGATTAAATAATAGGAAGAAATTAGCAGAAGTCTTGGGCTATAGTCAGAGGTAGACTGAGGTAATGAGAGGAGAGGATGGATTTGTGTAGTGATATGATCTTGCAGGGTCATCAGTACAGAGGGTACATAATGCCTTATCTCAATCACAACAACCCAGAGATATTAACTCAACAACACCCTTTAGGCCCACTAATGGAGAGCAGAGGAGAGGAGGAGAGGAGAGGAGGATAGGAGTGGAGGAGAGAGGAGAGAGGAGGATTGGAGAGGAGGATAGGAGTGGAGGAGAGAGGAGAGAGGAGGATTGGAGAGGAGAGGAGAGGAGAGGAGAGAGGAGAGAGGAGGATTGGAGAGGAGGATAGGAGTGGAGGAGAGAGGAGAGAGGAGAGAGGAGGATTGGAGAGGAGAGGAGAGGAGAGAGGAGAGAGGAGGATTGGAGAGGAGGATAGGAGTGGAGGAGAGAGGAGAGAGGAGAGAGGAGGATTGGAGAGGAGAGAGGAGAGAGGAGGATTGGAGAGGAGAGGAGAGGAGGAGAGGAGTGGAGGAGAGAGGAGAGAGGAGGATTGGAGAGGAGGATAGGAGTGGAGGAGAGAGGAGAGAGGAGGATTGGAGAGGAGAGGAGAGGAGGATAGGAGTGGAGGAGAGAGGGGGAGGAGAGAGGGGGAGGAGGGGAGGAAAGAAGAGTAGGATTGGAGGAGAGAGGAGAACCATCATGGAGAGATTGTGGATGTACTGTAGTATAAGGGAGGAGAGTGTAGGAGAGAGGATGAATAAGGTGCATGTCTCCTCCCCCACAAGAGGATCCAGCATGCTTGACCATGTATACACAACATCCATGACACGTACAAAGCCATCCCCCGCCCCCCCATTTCGGCCAATCAGATCACATCTCACTGTTCCTAGAGGGAGCCACCAACACAGAGAATAGTGAGGCGCTGGACAGAGGACGCAGACTCAATGCTGCAGGAGGGTTTTGAGAATACTGATCAGAATATGTTCAAAGATTCACCCACCCAAGACTCATCCATCAACATTGAGGAATATACATTGTCCGTCAAAGGCTTCATTAGGAAATGTGTTGATGATATTGTACCCACAATAACAATCCGGACATACCCCAACCAAAAACCCTGGATGAACGGAGATATCCATACCATGCTGAGAGACCAAACTGCAGCATTCAATGTCAGCAGAACGCATACAAGGCAAGCAGGTACGAGCTTTGCAAATCCATTAGGGACTCAAAAAGACAATACAGACTCAAACATCAATTGATCTTCGACCACTCAGACTCTGGTTGCATGTGGCAAGGACTACAGACTATCACAGACTACAAGGTAAATCCAGCTGTGTGTTGCCAACTGAAGCATCACTCACAGATGAGCTGAACAGCCGCTTGCCTCAAGGCAAACAATACCCGAGCCATTCAGGCGGACTCTCGCTGTTCTGGACGACCAAGTGCTTTCGCTCTCCTAGGCTGACGTGAGGAAAACTCTCAAAAAGAGTGAATACTCACAAAGCGGCAGGCCCAGAAGGCATCCTCGGGCCGCATTCTCAGAGTGTGTGCTGACCAGCTGGCAGGTGTCTTCTCAGACATCTTCAACCCGCCCCTGTCCCAGGCTACAGTCCCAACCCTCCCCTGTCCCAGGCTACAGTCCCAACCCCCCCTGTCCCAGGCTGCTGTCCCAACCCTCCCCTGTCCCAGGCTACAGTCCCAACCCGCCCCTGTCCCAGGCTGCTGTCCCAACCCTCCCCTGTCCCAGGCTACAGTCCCAACCCGCCCCTGTCCCAGGCTGCTGTCCCAACCCTCCCCTGTCCCAGGCTACAGTCCCAACCCGCCCCTGTCCCAGGCTGCTGTCCCAACCCTGCCCTGTCCCAGGCTACAGTCCCAACCCTGCCCTGTTCCAGGCTACAATCCCAACCCTGCCCTGTCCCAGGCTACAATCCCAGCCCTGCCCTGTCCCAGGCTACAATCCCAACCTGTCCCTGTCCCAGGCTACAATCTTAACCCTCCACTGTCCCAGGCTACAATCTCAACCCACCCCTGTCCCAGGCGGCAGTCCCAACCCTCCCCTGTCCCAGGCTACAATCCCAACCCGCCCATGTCCCAGGCTACAATCCCAACCCGCCCCTGTCCCAGGCGGCAGTCCCAACCCTCCCCTGTCCCAGGCAACAATCTCAACCTCCCCCTGTCCCAGGCTGCTGTCCCAACCCCTCCCTGTCCCAGGCTACAATCCCAACCCTGCCCTGTCCCAGGCTACAATCTCAACCCTCCCCTGTCCCAGGCTGCAGTCCCAACCCTCCCCTGTCCCAGGCTGCAGTCCCAACCCTCCCCTGTCCCAGGCTACAATCCCAACCCGCCCCTGTCCCAGGCTACAATCCCAACCCTCCCCTGTCCCAGGCTACAGTCCCAACCCACCCCTGTCCCAGGCTGCAGGCCCAACCCTCCCCTGTCCCAGGCTACAATCCCAACCCTCCCCTGTCCCAGGCTGCAGTCCCAACCCTACCCTGTCCCAGGCTGCAGTCCCAACCCACCCCTGTCCCAGGCTGCAGTCCCAACCTGACCCTGTCCCAGGCTACAATCCCAACCCTGCCCTGTCCCAGGCTGCAGTCCCAACCCTACCCCTGTCCCAGGCTGCAGTCCCAACCCTACCCCTGTCCCAGGCTGCAGTCCCAACCCTACCCTGTCCCAGGCTGCAGTCCCAACCTGACCCTGTCCCAGGCTACAATCCCAACCCTGCCCTGTCCCAGGCTGCAGTCCCAACCCTACCCTGTCCCAGGCTGCAGTCCCAACCCACCCCTGTCCCAGGCTGCAGTCCCAACCCGCCCCTGTCCCAGGCTACAATCCCAACCCTGCCCTGCCCCAGGCTACAATCTCAACCCACCCCTGTCCCAGGCTGCAGTCCCAACCTGCCCCTGTCCCAGGCTGCAGTTCCAACCCTACCCTGTCCCAGGCTACAATCCCAACCCTCCCCTGTCCCAGGCTACAATCCCAACCTGCCCCTGTCACAGGCTGTAGTCCCAACCTGCTTTAATAGGCCACCATCTGGACAAGAGGAACACCTTTGTGAGAATGCTGTTCATTGACTACAGTTCAGCATTTTAACACTATTGTTCCCTCCAAGCACGACACCAAGCTCAGAGCCCTGGGTCAGGACACCACCCTCTGCAACTGGATCCTGGACTTCCTGACGGGCAGACCACAGGCTGTGAGGACTGGCAACAACACCTCCTTCACACTGACTGTTAACACAGCCCCCCCTCCCCCCCCCCCCCCAGGGGTGTCCTCAGTCCTCTGCTGTACTTCCTGTTCACCCACCGACTGTGTTGCTCTGCACCACGCCGACTCTATCATCAAGCCTGCTGCTGACGACGCCACGGTTGTAGGCCTGATAAACCAGCAATGACAAGTCACCCTATAGGGAGGAGGTGAGTGAACTGGCATAGTGGTGTCATGACAACCAACCTCTCTCTCACGTCAGCAAAACAAAAGGAGTTGATTGTTGACTTCAGGAAGCAGAGTCAGCAGTTTTAAGTTCCTCAACGTCCGCATCACAGAGGACTTGACATGGACCAACAACAAGAGGTCAAGAGGTTGCAACAGTGTCTCTACTTCCTACACCCCCTGGGTCCTCTTCAAATACTACCGCTGCACCATCGAGAGCGTCCTGACCGATTGCATCACAGCCTAGTACGGGAAATGGTCTGTCGGCGACCGCAAGGCCCTCCAGCGGGTGGTGAATAGGCTCAGGCGATATACCGTTTATACCGTATAAATGGTTACAGCAGAGACATCTCCTCCTGTATCAAGATCCTTGTTGTTCGCCAATGTGTTTAAAAAAAAAAAATGTTTATAGCGCCCTTTGTGCGTACATTCGGTAATACCTTACATGGTACTTAATGCAAATAAGTCTGAGCATAGATTAGCTGAGTTCACCTAATAACCATTTCAATGTATACAAGACTGACCTTAGATCCGTCTAAAGGCAGCTTCCTCCAACTCCTTTCCTATAGGCTACTGATGGCGCTCCTAACAGATAATGCTCTTGCTGTCACATTTATAAGATGCATTAATGGCACGCTACTAACAAATCTTACGCATGCGCTTGAAAACGGCCCCGGTAATGCATCAGCAGTGATGGCTCCATTCGTTCTCTCTCTCTCTCTCTCTCTCTCTCTCTCTCTCTCTCCTCCGGTGCCATTCAACTACCGGTAAACACTACCGGTCTTGATCTTAAGTATCGATGAAGTGGTTAAAACAAGGGATTTTACGTGACTCATAAAAATATTATTGACATGGCTTTTACAGGCAGGGATGAAGTAAACCTTCACGCGAGAGGACATTATAGAATACAATAGCTTATTATGCTGTTTTAATTCTACTTTTGCAAGAGTAGGCTATGCAATTAGGCCTATATCACATAACATGTAAATAGTATATGCCAAAGCATTGGTTTAATATGTTTGTTCCATCTTTAGCATTGTGTAGGCTACAACACTATTGACCCAGGCCCATATCACTGTGAACAAATACACAGGATAGGCTAAATAACAAATACGCGTCCCCGCTATGGGAAAGCATTAACTTAGCATAAGCCTCTGAGCCACATGTATAGGCTAATTATTAAAACCATAATCCTTAACGTCACTGCGTCCACCGTCTGCTGCAGGCTACCGTACAGCGCATCATAAACCTGTCACATTCCATAACCTATACAATTCAACAATCATACAATTCCCAACAACAGCATGACATGGTCTGAAGAGGGCAGAAGAAGAGAACGACATTAAGATTCTGACGAGAGAGGGAGAGGAGATTCCTAGGAGCACACCTTGGATGTTACCCGTCCCATCTCATTCTTTTATCCCTCGTTTCAATAGATTCTTTTCATTCATTCATAAAAATTATAATCATATTTATGATATCGTTGTTGTTTTGCAATCATTGAATCCGCTTTATGCAGCCTATTGTATATGGAAAAGGCTACCGTCCAAGCATTGAATCCGCTTTATGCAGCCTATTGTATATGGAAAAGGCTACCGTCCAAGCATTGAATCCGCTTTATGCAGCCTATTGTATATGGAAAAGGCTACCGTCCAAGCATTGAATCCGCTTTATGCAGCCTATTGTATATGGAAAAGGCTACCGTCCAAGCATTGAATCCGCTTTATGCAGCCTATTGTATATGGAAAAGGCTACCGTCCAAGCATTGAATCCGCTTTATGCAGCCTATTGTATATGGAAAAGGCTACCGTCCAAGCATTGAATCCGCTTTATGCAGCCTATTGTATATGGAAAAGGCTACCGTCCAAGCATTGAATCCGCTTTATGCAGCCTATTGTATATGGAAAAGGCTACCGTCCAAGCATTGAATCCGCTTTATGCAGCCTATTGTATATGGAAAAGGCTACCGTCCAAGCATTGAATCCGCTTTATGCAGCCTATTGTATATGGAAAAGGCTACCGTCCAAGCATTGAATCCGCTTTATGCAGCCTATTGTATATGGAAAAGGCTACCGTCCAAGCATTGAATCCGCTTTATGCAGCCTATTGTATATGGAAAAGGCTACCGTCCAAGTCTATAATTGAAAAAACTAAACATGATCATTAGGCCTATATAACGGAAACAACGGTTCTCCAAGACGAAATACATGTATTTCTTGCACATCTTTCAGCCTATCACACGCTGTATTCGATCAACAATAGTAAACTCAACGTAGCCCTGCAACGCTGTCAAACCATTTAACTATTCAAAACCGATATAAACATTTCAGGCAGATGCGAAAGATGTGTCGATTGATTGGAAACAAGCATCATCATTCATTCATTCATTCAGTTAATTCTTACCCTTTATCTAAGAGAGGGAGAGAGAGCTCCGCAAGCTCCGCAAGCGATGGGGACGAGGGAGCGAGAGAGACGGGAAGAGCTGGGGGGGATGTTTGGCTTGTTCTGGCTGCGTCCTCCGGTCGATAGATGGGAGATGGGAGAGAATCCGGACTGGCTGCTTGGTACACACAGCTACTGTCTCTACTTCTTTCTCTTCTTCTTCTTCTGCTGTTGCTACTGCGGCTGAGCCCTGCACACCATGTTACCGTGACACCGTCACACTCAAGCCTCGTGAGACAACAACCGGCGGACAGAGAGAGGCAGATAACGGGCGGGTGGGCGCGTGCTTCCACGGGGATAAGAGAGAGAGAGAGAGTTGGTAGATGGGATTTAAGGAGGGGGATGGGAGGGGATGGGGGGGTATCCGAGGGATTGCGTTGTACGAGTTTAATTAGATAGCCATACGCCTATTGGCGGCACAGCAGTTTGTGTGTCAGGGCGTACAGGCAGCTCTCTCTCTCTCTCTCTCTCTCTCTCCCCTCTCTCTCTCTCTCTCTCTCTCTCTCTGTCCCTTTCTCTCTCTCTCTCTCTCTCCTCTCTCTCCCTCTCTCTCTCGCTCGCTCTCTCTCTCGCTCTCTCTCTCTCTCTCTCTCTCTCTCTCTCTCTGTCTCTCTAGACTTGAGAGGATGGAGTTCAGTAGACATCATGGATAAAACATAGAGCGCCGCAATTTCCTCCTAGAATATTACAGGCTATTTACAAATAGTGGCCATAATAATTTCCGTTAACCCTTTCACAAATAGACCATTGGCCAACTAGCCTTACTGGTTACTAACGCTTTGTGTTAAAATGCATATCATTTTACCAATTTGACCAAGTCTTCAATTGACCAGGTGTCATATTAAAGTTTGGATGAATGTTGCTGTAAAGCACATTATTACTTTATACAACTGATATAAGGACCGGGACATGAGAAGATGTAGAAATTACCGTGGGCCTTGTTTATTAATGATTTTCACACAAGATATTCCACTGGTTCCAATGTAAGTAAACAGAGGAGCAGGTGTAGCCCATTCACTAACACTCAGGACAGGTGTAGTCCATTCTCTAACACTCAGGACAGGTGTAGTCCATTCTCTAACACTCAGGACAGGTGTGGTCCATTCTCTAACACTCAGGACAGGTGTAGTCCATTCACTAACACTCAGGACAGGTGTAGTCCATTCTCTAACACTCAGGACAGGTGTAGTCCATTCTCTAACACTCAGGACAGGTGTGGTCCATTCTCTAACACTCAGGACAGGTGTAGTCCATTCTCTAACACTCAGGACAGGTGTAGTCCATTCTCTAACACTCAGGACAGGTGTAGTCCATTCACTAACACTCAGGACAGGTGTAGTCCATTCACTAACACTCAGGACAGGTGTGGTCCATTCTCTAACACTCAGGACAGGTGTAGTCCATTCTCTAACACTCAGGACAGGTGTAGTCCATTCACTAACACTCAGGACAGGTGTAGTCCATTCACTAACACTCAGGACAGGTGTGGTCCATTCTCTAACACTCAGGACAGGTGTAGTCCATTCTCTAACACTCAGGACAGGTGTAGTTCATTCTCTAACACTCAGGACAGGTGAGTCCATTCACTAACACTCAGGACAGGTGTGGTCCATTCTCTAACACTCAGGACAGGTGTAGTCCATTCACTAACACTCAGGACAGGTGTGGTCCATTCTCTAACACTCAGGACAGGTGTAGTCCATTCACTAACACTCAGGACAGGTGTAGTCCATTCACTAACACTCAGGACAGGTGTAGTCCATTCTCTAACACTCAGGACAGGTGTAGTCCATTCACTAACACTCAGGACAGGTGTAGCCCATTCACTAACACTCAGGACAGGTGTAGTTGTAAAGTGGTAGCTTTACCTTCTGTTTGCTGAGCTCTGCTGTAACATTCACAATTCCTCTCACTGGAAGTCTCAGCAGAGTATGTTTTCAGCGTCATCTTCATGGGCTTTGGGTGTGAGGTGATGTAGTTTATCCTTGTATACAATCTTAGACAGCGTTGATACGGCTGCTCCAGTGTCACCCAGTATCCGTGTCCACTGTCTGAAATGGACAAAACATGTAAAGACTCTACCCCTTCACACAGGGTATCACTGTTTTCATCCTCTGTGTTCTCCGTTTGATGCACTTTCTTTTTGTACTTCCTGAAGTCGCTTTTCTTTTGTTTAGTATTTTATTTTTGTCTTTTTTTTTACATTCACGTTTGATGTGACACTTTCTGCCTCAGCCTCTGCAGTCTAAGTCTTTGCACCAACACTCCTCTGCTTAGTGAGCTGGTTTCCCACAGCGATAGCACGGCTTGGTGACCTGCTTTCCCACAGTGATAGCACGGCTTGGTGACCTGGTTTCCCACAGCGATAGCACGGCTTGGTGACCTGCTTTCCCACAGCCACAGCGATAGCACGGCTTGGTGACCTGGTTTCCCACAGCGATAGCACGGCTTGGTGACCTGGTTTCCCACAGCGATAGCACGGTTTGGTGACCTGGTTTCCCACAGCGATAGCACGGCTTGGTAACCTGGTTTCCCACAGCGATAGCACGGCTTGGTGACCTGCTTTCCCACAGCGATAACAAGGCTTAGTGACCTGGTTTCCCACAGCGATAGCACGGTTTGGTGACCTGGTTTCCCACAGCGATAGCACGGCTTGGTGACCTGGTTTCCCACAGCGATAGCACGGCTTGGTGACCTGGTTTCCCACAGCGATAGCACGGGTTGGTGAGCTGGTTTCCCACAGCGATAGCACGGCTTGGTGACCTGGTTTCCCAAAGCGATAGCACGGCTTGGTGACCTGGTTTCCCACAGCGATAGCACGGTTTGGTGACCTGGTTTCCCACAGCGATAGCACGGCTTGGTGACCTGCTTTCCCACAGCGATAGCACGGCTTGGTGACCTGCTTTCCCACAGCGATAGCACGGCTTGGTGACCTGCTTTCCCACAGCGATAGCACGGCTTGGTGACCTGGTTTCCCACAGCGATAGCACGGCTTGGTGACCTGGTTTCCCACAGCGATAGCACGGCTTGGTGACCTGGTTTCCCACAGCGATAGCACGGATTGGTGACCTGGTTTCCCACAGCGATAGCACGGCTTGGTGACCTGGTTTCCCACAGCGATAGCACGGTTTGGTGACCTGGTTTCCCACAGCGATAGCACGGCTTGGTGACCTGGTTTCCCACAGCGATAGCACGGTTTGGTGACCTGGTTTCCCACAGCGATAGCACGGTTTGGTGACCTGGTTTCCCACAGCGATAGCACGGCTTGGTGACCTGGTTTCCCACAGCGATAGCATGGTTTGGTGACCCGGTTTCCCACAGCGATAGCACGGCTTGGTGACCTGGTTTCCCACAGCGATAGCACGGCTTGGTGACCCGCTTTCCCACAGCGATAGCACGGCTTGGTGACCTGGTTTCCCACAGCGATAGCAAGGCTTAGTGACCTGGTTTCCCACAGCGATAGCACGGTTTGGTGACCTGGTTTCCCACAGCGATAGCACGGCTTGGTGACCTGGTTTCCCACAGCGAAAGCACGGCTTGGTGACCTGGTTTCCCACAGCGATAGCACGGCTTGGTGAGCTGGTTTCCCACAGCGATAGCACGGCTTGGTGACCTGGTTTCCCACAGCGATAGCACGGTTTGGTGACCTGGTTTCCCACAGCGATAGCACGGTTTGGTGACCTGGTTTCCCACAGCGATAGCACGGCTTGGTGACCTGCTTTCCCACAGCGATAGCACGGCTTGGTGACCTGCTTTCCCACAGCGATAGCACGGCTTGGTGACCTGCTTTCCCACAGCGATAGCACGGCTTGGTGACCTGGTTTCCCACAGCGATAGCACGGCTTGGTGACCTGCTTTCCCACAGCGATAGCATGGCTTGGTGACCTGGTTTCCCACAGCGATAGCACGGCTTGGTGACCTGGTTTCCCACAGCGATAGCACGGCTTGGTGACCTGGTTTCCCACAGCGATAGCATGGTTTGGTGACCTGGTTTCCCACAGCGATAGCACGGCTTGGTGACCTGGTTTCCCACAGCGATAGCACGGCTTGGTGACCTGCTTTCCCACAGCGATAGCACGGCTTGGTGACCTGGTTTCCCACAGCGATAGCACGGCTTGGTGACCTGGTTTCCCACAGCGATAGCACGGCTTGGTGACCTGGTTTCCCACAGCGATAGCACGGTTTGGTGACCTGGTTTCCCACAGCGATAGCACGGTTTGGTGACCTGGTTTCCCACAGCGATAGCACGGTTTGGTGACCTGGTTTCCCACAGCGATAGCACGGCTTGGTGACCTGGTTTCCCACAGCGATAGCACGGCTTGGTGACCTGGTTTCCCACAGCGATAGCACGGCTTGGTGACCTGGTTCCCCACAGCGATAGCACGGCTTGGTGAGCTGGTTCCCCACGTGATAGCACGGCTTGGTGACCTGGTTTCCCACAGCGATAGCACGGCTTGGTGAGCTGGTTTCCCACAGCGATAGCACGGCTTGGTGAGCTGGTTTCCCACAGCGATAGCACGGCTTGGTGACCTGGTTTCCCACAGCGATAGCACGGCTTGGTGACCTGGTTTCCCACAGCGATAGCACGGCTTAATACCTACTGCCTTGTTTTTCAAATCTGTAGACACCTTATCGGTCGATGCACTTAACCGTCATGCGTGTCTATTTGCTATTTCCATTGATGTACTCACTTCTATTGCTCTCTGCAATCTTAAATTACTCTCAGTCAAAAGGTGTTTCTGAATGACCTCGCTGAGCATTCCACACAGTAACCTATCACGTATAGTGTCACTCAGTGAGCGCCCAAATTCACAGTGTTCAATGAACAGTTTCAATAGAGCCACAAACTGTAAGATTGACTCCCCATCTTCTTGATTTGTCTTATGAAACCTGAATCTCTTTGCGATGATCAGGGGTTTGGTAGAATAATGTCCTTTTAATGTAGCCACAATTTCATCATACGATTTGTCAGCAGTTTTTTTTTTTTTAGGCGTTCACTAGGCTGCGCAGTAGATTACATTTTTTGCCTCCTATAACAGTGGAAAAATGTGGCACAACTACTTCTGCTTTACTTTCAACACAAAGCACTCAAAACGTTCTGTGTAAGAACTTCCTATATTTTCAACCAGTGCAGATGGTTTCAGAAAAAAAAATTTCTCACACTTTTTAGATGGTCCCTTACTCACTGCCCTTCTGTTCTTTTCACACACAGCTATTCCTCTTTCTTCCGCTTGGAAACTCTGTCTCTCCCTTGAGACTCTCATTGCATTGACAGTGGAAGCTAGCTAGCATCGGTCTTGACTGGACTAGCTTTTACATTTTATTTGACGAAAAAAGCTAATTAAACTCAGACTTTCTACCGAAAATAATGAACACAAACGTGAGAACGTTTCTTTCTCGTCCTCAGTTTTGTTGCTTAACACACTGTATTACTAATACAAATAATATAAGGACAGGACATGAGACGGAAGTAGAAACTAACGTGGGCATTGTTTCATGCGTTTTGAAGGATTAGACAGTCTAAGCATTCCAATGTACAGTGCCTTCAGATAGTGTTCAGACCCCTTGACTTTTCCCACATTTCGTTACATTACAGCCTTATTCTAAAAATGGATAAAATTATTTTTTCCACATCAATCTACACACAATACCCCATAAGGACAAAGCGAAAAAAGGTTTTTAATTTCTTTTGCTAATTTCTTTAAAAAAAAACAGACATTCCTTATTTACATAAGTATTCAGACCCTTTGCTATGAGACTCGAAATTGAGTTCAGGTGCATCCTGTCAACATTGATCATCCTTGAGATGTTCCAGCTGTGGTAAATTCAATTAATTGGACATTATTTGGAAAGGCACACACCTGTCTATATAAGGTCCCACAGTTGACAGTGCAAACCAAGTCATCATGTCGAAGGCATTGTCCATAGAGCTCCGAGACAGGATTTTGTCAAGGCACAGATCTGGGGAACGGTACCAAAAAAGTATGCAGCATTGAAGGTCCCAGAGAACACAGTGGCCTCCATCATCCGTAAAAGGAAGAAGTTTGGAACCACTAAGAGTATTTCTAGAGGTGGCCGCCCGGCCAAACTGAGCAATTGGTGGAGAAGGGCTTTGGTCAGGGAGGTGACTAAGAACCCGATGGTCACTCTGACAGAGCTCTAGAGTTCCTCTGTGGAGATGGGAGAACCTTCCAAAAGGACAACCATCTCTGCAGCACTCCACCAATCAGGCCAGACGGAAGCCACTCTTCAGTAAAATGCAAATAACAGCCCAATTGGAGATGGCCAAAAGGCACCTAAAGGACTCTCAGACCATGAGAAACAAGATTCTCTGAAATGATGAAACTCTTTGGACTGAATGCCAAGTGTCACATCTGGAGAAACCTGGCACCATCACTACGGTGAAGCATGGTGGTGGCAGCATCGTGCTATGGGGATGATTTCAGCAGCAGGGACTGGGAGACTAGTCAGGATTGAGGCAAAGATCTACGGAGCAAAGTATAGAGAGATCCTTGATGAAAACCTGCTCCAGAGCGCTCAGGACTTCAAGCTGGGGCAAAGGATTACCTTCCAACAGGACAACGACCCTAAGTACACAGCCAAGACAATGCAGGAGTGGCCAGCCAAAACCTGGACTCTGACCCCGATCAAACATCTCTGGAGAGACCTGAAAAAAGCTGTGCAGTGACGATTCCCACCCAACCTGACAGAGTTTGAGAGTATCTGCAGAGAAGACTGGTGGCACGCACTGTTCCGGTTCACCTGGCTGTGTGCTTGTCCCCCCCCCCCCCCTCCAGGTGTCGGCCATCTTCCCCACTTATCCCCTGGGTATTTATACCTGTGTTTTCTGTCTGTCTGTGCCAGTTCGTCTTGGTTGTTCAAGTCAACCCACGTTTTGCCTCTGCTCCTGCTTTTCCCCAGTCTCTCTTTTTCTCATCCTCCTGGTTTTGACCCTTGCCTGTCCTGACTCTGAGCCCACCTGCCTGACCACTCTGCTTGACCTGACCCTGGGCCTGTCTGCCGTCCTGTACCTTGGCCCCACTACTCTGGATTATCGACCCCTGCCCGACTTGGCCTGTCGTTCGCCTGCCCCTGTTGTTGCAATAAACATTGTTACTTCAACACAGTCTGCACTTGGGTCTTATCTGAAACCTGATAGTACGAACTGGCTATGACTGACCCAGCAGACTTGGACCATCTCCGCAACGCCATCTCCTCCCAAGGGGCCCTCATCACACGAGGAGTTGCTTCGCGGTCTGATGGTTCCAGGACGTGGTCGAACGTCATGAGCTAGCATTGGACACTTTGCGGGAGCAATTCCGTGGGTTGCCTACTAGGCAGCCTACCACGACGGTAACCTCCCATTCCATCAAACCGCTCAAAGATAGTGTACATTATTACGCTGATGTCCGGGAGGGCACTCGCCTGGGCTACGGCGGTGTGGGAGCAACAATCTGCCATCTGTCTCAGTCTGGCGGTATTCGTGGCGGGGGGTGAGAAAGGTCTTCAAGGCTCCGGTGTCTGGGAGAGAGGTTGCCCGGAAGTTACTCCAGCTTCGACAGGACTTCCTCAGTGTGGCAGACTAGGCGGTGGATTTCCGGACACGGCAGCGAAGAGTGCCTGGAAACCAGAAGTGCTGTTCGACACGTTCCTGCATGGATTATTGGAGGACGTAAAGGATGAGCTTGCAGCCTGGGAACCACCGACGGATCTCAGATCACTCATCGCTTTAACACTTTAATCGATGGTCGGCTACGGGAACGTAGGAGGGAGAAGATGTTTGATTGCATACACAGACTTAACAAGCAGAGTTGTCTGTATTGCGGTACTACCAGTCATTATGTGTTTACCTGTCCGTTCAAGAGACCTAGCTCATTGGTAGGAATGAGTACTCTGGTGGGTCTTAAGGATAATTTTGCTTCTTTCCCTACTCGACCCCCCCCTACATTTACATTACATTTTAGTCATTTAACAGACGCTCTTATCCAGAGCGACTTACAGTAGTGAATGCATACATTTCATACATTTTTTTCCCGTACTGGTCCCCCATGGGAATCGAACCCACATCCCTGGCGTTGCAAACACCATGCTCTACCAACTGAGCCACACGGGACCTACAAGCCACCCTGCTTTGAAGCGACCAGTCCAAGTCTTTCCAGATACTCATCAACTCAGGGGCCGATATGCGTCTTCTGGACGTTACCCTGGCGTCCGAGCTGGTCATCCCGACTCAACCCCTCTCCATTCCCATGGATGTTAGAATGTTGGACGGGCGCTCTATACGCCGGGTCACCCACCATGCCACCCCCATCAACCTACGAGTGTCAGGGAACCACAGCGAGATGATCCAATTCTTGCTAATTGAGTCTCTGTAGGTTCATGTGGTATTGGGATTCTCTTGGCTCCAGCGACACAATCCCTCGATTGACTGGTCTACTGGTGCCATCGTGGCCTGGAACCCGTTCTGCCATTGCCTGAAATCAGTTCTGCCCCAGGATGTCTTCCTGGAGGCTTGGAAATTTCCCCAAACCTATCTGCCATTCCCACGGAGCACCAGGACCTTCGGGAGGGGTTCAGTAAGGCCCGGGCCACTTCGCTTCCACAACACCAACCGGTACCCAGGGAGGTTAAGCCAGATGTGCTGGCACGCCACTATAGCCCAACGGCTACACCCCCGGAAGCCGAGACCTTTCCCCCCTGCTCCAAAATCATTAGCCCCTCTGCTGTTCGTCCTCTGTTGCCCCGTACCCTTCGTACCCTCTGTATACTTCCTACTTTTCATGTGTCTTGATCTAAACCCATGTCTCACAGCCTTTGTCTGCTGTTTCCTGATAACTGGGGGAAACTCCCTAATTACAGGTGTTCCAAGCTTGTAGCGTCATACCCAAGAAGACTCTAGGCTGTAATCGCTGTGAAAGGTGCTTCAACAAAGCACTTAGTAAATGGTCTGAATGCATATGTAAATGTGATATTTCAGTTTTTTATTTTTAATATATTTGCAAACATTTCTAAAAACCTGTTTTTGCTTTGTCATTATGGGGTATTGTGTCAATTTTAGAATAATGCTGTAATGAAACAAATTGTGGAAAAAGTCAAGGGGTCTGAATACTTACTGAATGCACTGTACATAAGCAGGGAGGTGATACGGGTGCCCTAAAGGTACAAACTAGAATCTCAATACACAACAAATGTGTGTTCATCCATCCTTAAAAAAAGTTATTTATTGCAATCATAAGCTACTGAAATATCCTACAGTCCTATCAGTAAACACAGATGTTCAAACAATAAATCAAAAATGTATTGACCAGCCCCCAGCCACACACACACACACACACACAGCCGAACAAACCTGTATTAACTCTAAAGGGCGAGAGTGAGTCACAGTATCTTTATTTACGCTCAGGGTCGAATGGAAAGAATATGAAGTAATATTTAATATGACACATCCTCAAACTGACACGAACTGTGAAAGCAATACAAAATCATATACAGAATCATAAATTCCATCGAAGACATTGAAGACTGTCAGAGAGAGAGATCAGCTACTCATTGTCTATTCTTATTTTGGTATCATTAGATGCTATAGTTTTTTTTTAAATTGTGACCTTCCTATCCTCATCCAGCCTTTCTGAAGCTTTTCCTGTGTGGGCTCAGTATTTTGTAAGGTAATCAGGCTGCTAATCAAACCGTCAGTCAGTCAAAGTGAGGTGATGAAACAATGCCCACGTTAGTTTCTACTTCCGTCTCATGTCCTGTCCTTATATTATTTGCCTGCATCACTTCTTCTTTTTAGAAAGAAACATTGTTTTGAAAATCCCAAATTGTTTGCATAGTCAACTTACACACAGCTTTGACACACACACACACACACACACACACACACACACACACACACACACACACACACACACACACACACACACACACACACACACACACACACCCCACCAGACATGTCACCAGGGGTCTTTTCACAGTCCCCAAATCCAGAACAAATTCAAGAAAGCGTACAGTATTATATAGAGCCCTTATTGATCTCTTATGGCTCAAATAAACATCAAACCTGGTTTCAAAAAACAGAAAAAGCAACACCTCGCGGTGTGTATGCATTGATACAGTATTTAGGCTACGTGTGCCTTTTAAAAAAAAAATGTTGTACTTCTGTCCTTGAGCTGTTCTTGTCTATTAATGTTCTGTATTATGTCATGTTTCATGTTTTGTGTGGACCCCAGGAGGAGTAGCTGCTGCTTTTGCAGCAACTAATGGGGACCCTAATTGTCACGGATCCCTCCGGAACTTTCATCACGCACACCTGTCCCCTATTCCCACCGATTAGTATTTGTATATATGTGCCGTTTGGTTTCCATGGTCTGGTTGATTACTGTTACAATGTCGGTTGGTGCGTATGAGTACCTGAGCTGTGTGTTTTGGGCTTTCGTGCCCTTGTGCGCAGATGATTACGGGTCTCGTCCCGTGTGTTAATTATCGTGTGTTATTTATTCGAGGTCTTTTGTTTGGGTTTCAACCCTGTGTTTGTTTGGTCATGGTCCCCCGTGCACTTACACGGCACGCCGTAATTTTGGGTATAATAAAAAACCCTATTATGCATTCCTGCACCTGTCTCTCAATCTTTCATGCCAACGTGGCACTAGTAAAATACCAAATACTAAATACAACAAAAGCGATAGCAGGATGGCGCTGGACAAAACTGTTTCAGGTGAATTCCGGTCACCTGCAGCAAGGTGTTCAATGTTCAGAAGTCGACTTACTTGAATATCCAAATTAATTAAAGAAAAGAAAGAATATAAAAATGACCAGCAAACACTCTTTACAGTGAACTCGGTTAAATGTAACAACGCCTCACAACGAGCATCACATATTGAAAATGGTGGACGGACAGGCAGGTAACCATCAGCAGTCTACCTCCTTCCTCTGGTCCTAAAGGCAAAAGACTGGCATAAATACCAGTTCGTAACCCTCCCACCTGGATTGGGTCATACCAACTCCCGTCCTATAGTCTTAAAGGACTGAAATGGACAAGCATATATATATATCAATTGGTAAACCTCCCACCTGGATTGGGTCATACCAACAGCCTTCCTCTAGTGCTAACAGGGTCATACCAGGGTCGTACCTGGCCTGCAACAGAATGGCACCAACTCCATTAAGCAGCTAGTTGATGTTATCGCTCTAAAATAAAATACATGACAGTATTTTCACTCATAATAAATGAATCAGTTCAGAACACATAGGATACATAGCTACACAGTTCATCCATTCATAATAACCAGGAAACGCAAGTCAGAAGCGCGGTGTCATGATTGTCCTGTGAGGATCAGAATGGGTCAGATCAGACTGGGTTGGGTGACAGTGACAGTAACCAGGCCTCTCTCTCCCCGCAGAGGTCCTGTGTGGCTCAGTTGGTGGTCCCGTGTGGCTCAGTTGGTAGCGCATAGTGTTTGCAACGCCAGGGTTGTGGGTTCGTTTCCCACAGGGGACCAGTACGGAGAAAAAAAATGTATGAAATGTATGCATTCACTTCTGTAAGTCGCTCTGGATAAGAGCGTCTGCTAAATGATTAAATGTAAAATGTAGAGAGGAGAGTGTGAATTGCTGGATGGGTTACCGTTCACACCCTGTCGTAAATTACAAGAGTGGGAGACTTTCTCTCTTTACCCTCCAGTATTGGCTAAAGGAATGTTACTTTGTCTCCAGAGAGTTTTTCCCGCCCAAATTCTTAAAGCTTCAAAAAGTGGATAAAGGAAAAAATAATTCTAACATGAAGAATGTGGGGAATGGTCAGTGGGGAGATATGGAAAACAAACGTCATATGGTTGATTATTTTGTGATGTCATTAAAAATCTTATGGAGGAAATACTGTAACTTGGAAGTATGGCCATAACAGGTATGAGGTTTCACCCGATGTGTTGAGCGTATAATATGAAAAGTGTTGAAGGTATGTGTGTTTAGACAGGAATGTGATTTTAGTTTTGTAATGAGATAATAGTTTTTGATAATACATTGCACAGTAACTAGCCACGCCCCGGGTCAGAGAGCTTGTCAGCATGAGTGTTGAGCGTATAATATGAAAAGTGTTGAAGGTATTTGTGTTAACCTGTCTGGGCTAGGGGTCAGTATTTTCACAACCGGATGAAAAACGTACCCAATTTAAACAGGTTACTACTCTGGCCCAGAAACTTCAATATGCATATTATTTGTAGATCTGGATAGAAAATACTCTGAACTTTCTAAAACTCTTTGAATGGTGTCTGTCAGTATAACAGAACTCATATGGCAAGCAAAAACCTGAGAAAAAGTCAACCAGGAAGTGGAGGATCTGAGAATTGTAGTTCTTCTTTCTAGTCCCTTTCGAAACTACAGTATCCCGTGGGGTTACGTTGCACTTCCTAAGGCTTCCATTGGCTGTCTAAATTCTTCAGAAAGTGGTTTGAGCATTCTCCTGTCACTGGGCAGATAATAGGAGCTCAGTTTCTGAGTGGACTGCCTGGCAACAAAGGGATTAGATATGCGCCGTCACGCGAGCACGCTGTTCCTTCTTTTTCTCCTTGAATGAATATGCTATTGTGCGGTTGGAATATTATTGCAATTTTACGTTAAAAATACCATAAAGATTGATTTTAAACAGCGTTTGACATGCTTCTAAGTACGGTAATGGAACATTTTGACTTTTCGTCAAAGGCATTATGCCTTTGGATAAGTGATCTGTACGCACGAACAAAACGGAGGTATTTGGACATAAATATGGATTATTTGGAACAAAAACATTTCTTGTGGAAGTTGCAGTCCTGGGAGTGCATTCTGACGAAGATCAGCAAAGGTAAGACAATATTTCTAATACTAATTCTGAGTTTAGGTTGCCCCGAACTTGGGGGTGAATGTGCACCGTGATGGCTGAGCTATGTACTCAGAATATTGAAAATGTGCTTTCTCCGTAAAGCTATTTTAAAATCTGACACAGCGGTTGCATCCAGGGGTAGTCTATCTATAATTCTTTAAATAATTGTTATATATTTTGTCAACGTTTATGATGAGTATTTTTGTAAATTGATGTGCACATTCACCGGGAGTTTTGGTGGGAATACATTTTCTGAACATCACGCGCCAATGTAAAATGCTGTTTTTGGATATAAATATGATCTTTATCGAACAAAACATACATGTATTGTGTAACACTCCTAGGAGTGTCATCTGATGAAGATTGTCAAAGGTTAGTGCTTAATTTAGCTGTGTTTTGGGTTTTATTGACACATGTCCTTGCTTGGAAAATGGCTGTGTGATTATTTTTGTCTATTTACTCTCCTAACATAATCTAATGTTTTGCTTTCGTTGTAAAGCCTTTTTGAAATCGGACAATTTGGTTACATCAAGGACGCTAGCGTCCCACCTAGCCCATAGAAGACAGGAATGTGATTTTAGTTTTGTAATGAGATAATAGTTTTTGATAATACATTGCACAGTAACTAGCCACGCCCCGGGTCAGAGAGCTTGTCAGCATGACGGAATGCCGCTTTTGAACAAGAGTCCATAAAAAGCCTTGTTAACGAAATGAACATTAGACTGGTCAGAATGATGATATGATAAGAGGTAATGATTAATCAGAGGACTGTTTATAGATACATTATAGAGTTTAATTCAGGAGATGTAATAAATATATATCTTATAGAGTTTAATTCACGAGATGGTAACTCTTTAAACAAACTCTTCCGTGGTGCCCCAAAATCCTAATGAGTTAATTGTTACATGATTAATTGAATGAGGTAACAATTAAACATAGTTAGTTGATTAGATATATAACAGGAATCAGATTAATGAAAGTAGCGGGGAAACATAACAATGGTGATTAACATTTATAAAGTGAGCAATTAATCACTTTTTAATAGTAGGAAAATGCATAATCATTAGTGGACCTAAGTATTTAATATAGTTAAATTAGCAAAATGCTTGTCTGACAGAATGTAACGATCGTCTGACAGAGGGGACCAAGATGCAGCGTGGTAAGTGCTCATATTAACTTTAATGACACTTTAAATAAAACATGAAAACGAAAGCCAACAGTTCTGCCAGGAGAACACACAAGACAGAAAACAACTACCCACAAAACCCCAAAGGAAAACAGGCTGCCTAGGTATGGCTCCCAATCAGCGACAACGATGTACAGCTGTCTCTGATTGAGAGCCATACCAGGCCAAAACAAAGAAATACAAAAACATAGAAAAAAGGACATAGAATAGACCCTAGTCACACCCTGGCCTAACCAAAATAGAGAATAAAACCATCTCTATGGCCAGGGTGTGACACAGAAGCCTTACCTGCAGATGTTTACATCAGATAATGTGATTTAACCAAAATTGTTTGGTATCCATTACTTGGAGTTAGAGGATAGGTATTGTTTGAGAGAATTTTCTAGCAACCTTAACTATCTTCGTTCTCGTTTTGGCCCAAACGTGTATCTTCTCGTTTCGGCCCAAACGTGTACCTTCTCGTTTCGGCCTAAACGTGTATCTTCTCGTTTCGGCCCAAACGTGTATCTTCTCGTTTCGGCCCAAACGTGTATCTTCTCGTTTTGACCCAAATGTGTATCTTCTCGTTTCGGCCTAAACGTGTCCGGGTGCAGGTGGTGCTTTTAAATATATAAAATGCTCCGTTTTTTAAAATAATTAAATGTTTTTCTCCATCAAGTAATCCAACAATGTGTATGTCGCCATCTTGTCTATTTGAAATGTTCTCTCGTTGATCGAGACAGGTGGGTTTATCCCAAAGTGCCAAAGAGAAGATTTTGAAATAAGGCACGTTCACAAAAGGAAAGTACATGCACGCAATACATGCATACTAACCAAAGCAATGCCTGTCTCGCTCTACTCTCTCTGTACTAACCAAAGTCTCGCAGGTGTTTACATGGTTTTACGCGTGTACCCAGTTTTTAGAAATGTAAACTTCAGTACCAGCGCTCTAAAAAGTTGGGTAAACAATACTTTCGTGTGGATATTTTGTCTCACATTTCAACAATCTGAATGACCAACCGCACAGACAACCGGTATAGTAAGTATGAAAGTAATTCTATTCAACATTCTGGCTTGAAAGGAAACGTTCCATGTTTCTGCACTGCTTTACTGCTTAGGGTTCAGACTGTCTAGCAAGAATTTATTAGCACACAGACACATACACTACTCTATTATTGACTCTCTGTTCCATCTTGTTAGGCATTGTTAGTGACCCTGTCATGATGCTGGAGGTACCCTGGTGCAGCACAAGCCAGGAGGAGAAGGAGGAAGAGAAGGAAGAAAAGAATGTGGAGGAGGAGGAAGAGAAGGTGGAGGATGAGGAAGAGAAGGAGGAAGAGAAGGAGTGGGGAGGAGAAGGAGGAAGAGGAAGAGGAGGAGGAGGGGGGAAGAGAAGGCGGAGCATAGAGAAGGAGGAGGAGGAAGATGAGATGATCCTGTCTCTCCCAGAGGTAATGTCGACTGAAGGGTGAGTGATATGGAGTGATGTCCGGAAGTGTGTATGGGGGTAGGGGGTTGTGTGGGTGTGTGTGTCTGTGTTAAGCAATATGATAATACTGTAGATCCATTATAGAGGGTAAGTGAAATTGTAACCATATAGGATACAGCTATCTTAACCCGCTTCATTCCGTTCCATTAAAATCTACAGTAAGTAGAGATAGGGGCATCTTTTAACCTTATCTCTACTCTCTGTCTCGCTCTACTCTCTCTGTCTCTGTCTCGCTCTACTCTCTCTGTCTCGCTCTACTCTCTCTGTCTCTGTCTCTCTCTACTCTCTCTGTCTCTCTCCACTCTGTCTCCCCCTCTTTCTCTCTACTCTCTCTGTCTCTCTGTCTCGCTCTACTCTCTCTGTCTCGCTCTACTCTCTGTTTCGCTCTACTCTCTCTTTCTCTCCACTCTCTCTGTCTCCCCCTTTTCTCTCCACTCTCTGTCCACCTCTTTCTCTCCACTCTCTGTCTCCACCTCTTTCTCTCTACTCTCTCTGTCTCTCTCTATTCTCTCTGTCTCGCTCTACTCTCTGTCTCGCTCTATTCTCTCTGTCTCGCTCTATTCTCTCTGTCTCGCTCTACTTGCTCTACTCTCTCTGTCTCGCTCTACTCTCTCTGTCTCGTGCTACTCTCTCTCTGTCTCCCCCTCTTTCTCTCTTCTCTCTCTCTACTCTCTCTGTCTCGCTCTACTCTTTCTGTCTCTCTCTGTCTCCCCCTCTTTCTCTCTCTACTCTCTCTTGCGGTGCTTTATTGGCATGGGAAACGTGTTAACATTGCCAAAGCAAGTGAGGTAATATACAAAAGTGAAATAAACAATAAAAATGAACAGTAAACATTACACATACAGAAGTTTCAAAAGAATAAAGACATTATCTCTCTCTCTCTCTCTCTCTGTCTCTCACCTCTCTCCCCTTGTGCTCACGTCATGTTCTCTGTTCTCTGCACTTTCCCTTCTCCGAGGTTCAGAGTTCAATGCTGGGGTTGCACTTTCTCTCTGTCTTATGTAACAGCAGCCTTACGTACAGCAGTCATGTTGCCTCGCATTCTCCTCCTCCTCATCCTCAGGCATCGTAGTGGATTCCTCCTAAATGGCACCCTATTCCCTTTATAGTGCACTACTTTTGACCAGAGCACATACGGACCCTCATCAAAAGCAGTGCACTACGTAGGGAATAGGGTGCTATTTGGGACGCACTTTGAGTTTGGTCACCCTGGTAAAACAGTGCCCTAGAAAACCTGTGGCATTTCCAAGCAGTCTAATGTAACATCCTGTCTTCTTCTCCTTTCTTCCTATCAAAATCTTAAAGTGTGTGTGTGTGTGGTGTGTCTCTGTGCCTGCAAGTTTCCCGTCCAGATATTTGAGACTGTTAATTCTATGATGTTGGGTGTTGTCTTAGATGCCGTATGGAATTGTTTTAAGATTTTTTTGGTTTTTGGTTTTGGCCTTTACTACTAAAGCCCATAGAAAAGCATATGAATAACACATTCATCAATGGGAAAAAGGATAGTCAAAAAAATAAATCATAAGAAATAAGCTTTTGAAATGTCTGTCTTAAATCTAGGAGCAAAACAATATTTTTCTATGGTGTGTCCTAATGAATGTATTGTTCCGTTGGCAGCAAAATTGAGATTTTTATATTTTTTTGCAACAGATTCTCCCATCTGACCTCAAAAAGACATCTTTAACTTATTTTTTTTGGTTAGGCACAAAAGCTGTTAAACAGAGAACATTGTATTATATGAAGAGTGCCTTGGTCCTCCTTTCTTTTTGAGGCACAAAAGTACCTTCACATATTTCTGTTCGTTTCTTTTTTTTAACTGGTTACCTTTAGACAAGGCCCAGAGGACACCATCATGTTTGCGATTGTCTCCCCTTTCCATAGAGTGGTCGTAATAGTTATGTAGCTCTAACCGTTCAGACGCTACAGACGTTTTTCGCGAAAAGACGGATTTTATTGATGTCTCACGGTCTGACAAACATCGCTCCTAGCTCTGCCACCTTTCACCGCAGATGAGGAAGTGCGACATCAGTGGATTGAGACGCAACCAATTCAAAAAAAAAACACGTATCTTTAGTGTAAATTGACAGATTTTGATGAGGATTTGTTTTGTTATGTCATATAGGTCAATACACCAGTGTGTCAACCGACTCTAGGAGGGTTAACTTGGTTTAACGCTGAAGTTTGTTTTATTTAGAAATCATTTAAAATACTTTAATTGTGTTTTGATAGAGCTCATCTGGATTAATTCTACCAATGAAATAGTCCTAAAATTGTTAAACCAAACCCCGGCTCAAGCCAGGCAGGCTACAGCAAATGCTCAAAGTATTTGTAAGATTTTAAATAGGATTTTAACCCAGGTCTGTCGATATTGCAGGAAATGTCTTTTGAGGTCAGATGGGAGTTTCTGTTGCAAAAAAAAAAAAAAAAAAAATTCTCCACTTTGCTGCCAACGGAACAATACTCACATTCATTAGGGCACACCATAGAAAAATATATTTTTGCAACTGAAAACAACAACTGTCATAAGATTTGATCATGCAGGAGGGTTGAAGTCAGGCGCAGGAGACTAAGGCACGTTCTAATGAACACAGTCCAAAGTGCCGAAAAAACAAGGCAGGGTACCGAACTCAAACGATAGGTAACAGCCCTAAATGGAGTCGGGACGCAGCCTAGCAAACCCTAATGTCTAATACGAAACGGCAGAGGAAAATCCAATCCCCAACCTCTAATAAAATGACGCGAAACAATCCCGCACAAGCCCAAACCAAAAACAGACAGACTATATACCCTCACAAATGAACTAACTCAAAACAGGTGCTAACAAAAACAGACATCACCAAATGATAAAGAAAAGGAGATCGGTGGCAGCTAGTAGGCCGGTGACGACGACCGCCGAGCGCCGCCCGAACAGGGAGAGGCGCCACCTTCTGTGGACGTTGTGACAACAACGTTTTTCTTAATTGAACAAGTTCCCTCCTTGTTTCAATCAGTTTTCTTCTGTTCCGTTTCAAACTGAACTATTTTAAATAAACCCAGATAGGAAGACACGTTTCAGTTTCCTGTCTGTGCCGAACTGAACACAACCCAGGTGTCTCATACCCCCCTGTAGTGGGATGGTTAGTTCAGGAGCAGCTGATGTCACCCTATACACAGCTCGTAATGGGAATCTTAACACACACACACACACACACACACACACACACACACACACACACACACACACACACACACACACACACACACACACACACACACACACACACATACTCTCTCTCTCTGTCTCACCTGCCCCCCCCCCCCCCACCTCCCCCATCACAAACAGACCTGTGTTGAAATACTATTAAAAAGCATTGCAAAATGCATTATCTCTGATTGATTGAAGTTGCCTTTGTTGCAGTGGGAACAAATAGAAAAATACCCACATTCCAAACTCCGCCCATCTGGCATTCAAGACACAACAGTATTTGAACCCAGGATCCGAACAGCTGTTGTCCAGCTGAGTGAATCATGTTCAGCCTCTCTCTCAGACGTGACATCGGTAAGTCATTCCTTACTCGATTGGTGCCTTTGCTAAGCTATGTGGACAAACACACACGCACACACACACACACACACGCACACACACACACACACACACACACACACACACACATGCACACGCACACGCACATGCACACACACGCAAGCGCACACACATATGATGGGAGGACAGCTGATAATATTGTCTGGAACAGAGTGAATGGAAAGGCATTAAACCATAGGCTGCAACAAGCTCTCACAATGTCATTGCAGAATTAGACGTTCTACTACCTCAAATTTCAAGAGCTTTTTATTGTTCCTGCTACTCTGTATCGTTCCATTTCTCCAAACGACACATTTTAAAGTTAAGGATTCAGTTTAGACACTCATTCTG
>NC_042992.1:5718437-5750937 GCF_901001165.1 Salmo trutta | reverse complement strand
GGGTGGAAGGTGTTGTTTTGGGATGTGAAGGACAAGGCAGAAACCAGGGGCGCATTTCAGTAGTCTAAAGTAAACCTCCTTTCCTTGTCTCCTCTAGTTCATATGTGTTGATATGAACACAAGGAGGAAACCACAGACTATTGAGATGCAGTGAATTCTTTCTAGAGAGTCTAGTTCTCTGACAATAGTGCAAATTAAGAAGAGACAAGGAGGAAAACCACAGACTATTGAGATGTGCCTTACACTTATTACCATAACGGTTTTGCATGTCATGGTCTGTCGCCAGCGGTCACTTCACATCTCTCTGGTCTTGCCAGATGACCTAGTGTCTCATAAACTGGTAATCTGTTGGCCTATCTACTGTATGTCTCTGTTTCTCTCACGCGATGTTCCAGCCGTGACAGAGTCACAGGAAACTGACAGAGATAAATACACCCTGTAGCGGATCCTAGAGATACAGCATTTTCTACAGCCTGACACCAGCACACTTGATTACACTAATTGACTTCTCATCAGGACCTTGATTGGTTAAATTAGTTGATTTTGGTGTCAGTGCTGGACTGTAATTTATAACGTATTTTTGTAACACCACGCTCTACAAGCCATACGTGACTGAGCCGAGAGCCAGCCGATATGAAAAAAAAAAAAGAAATTCTAGCTCTGTTTCTAATTGCATGGGGATATCACTAACAAATAGCCCTAATACGGCTATACTTATCTAACCTCTAGCTATCCAGGTTAGCTCCATTGAGATAGAATCTCATTGAGACGAGGCAGGCTAATGATGTACTTCAATCCCACCTGAGTCCCAAGTGGCACCCTATTCCCTGTGTAGTACACTACTTTTGACCAGAGTCATATGGGTACTGTCGAAAATAAGTGCACTACAAAGGGATTATGGTTCCATTTGGGACGCGTCCCAGTGATCAGATCAGTGGGGACGGTTGGCTTGGGGCCCAGCGCTGGTTGGCTAGGGTAATAGCATCTAGTCGTGAGATAGACAGGGTTATAACAAGGCTACACTGGTGTTACGTAATACACACACACACACACGCACACACACACACACATACACGCACACATAAGCACACACACACACACCCTATGCAATATCCTCTTAATTAGATTAGAATAAACAGACATATGTAAGCACAAGCATATGCAAGCTTACACACGTGAATTTGCACACACACACACACACACACACACACACACACACACACACACACACACACACACACACACACAAGCACACACTATGTGTGTCTTACGCTAGAACCCTCTACAGCTGTTACATGCATACATGCAAATAGAGTCATTTCCACACTGTTGGAGGAAAAGGTGAACGTTCGATATCGATCGTATGTATAGTAGATAATCTATTAACTCCACCTGACACTAATGCAGAAGCCTGTACTTTACTTAAAAGGAGGGGATCAATATTCCTCCCTTTGGATCAATATGTGAATCCATTTGGGTATTGTGTTAATTCTGACAGGCTTGGCAAAAAAACACCGTTAAGATTGGATTTTGACCTCAACGCTCCAAGGACACGTTCTTCTGGATCGATATCCAATCGATATCCTGTTGTAACCAGCAAAGACCAATAATAATCTAGAAAGCCGTTGGAGGGGTGTGGCCTGTTCAGCTGTTAGTGAAACTGATCATCCAGACCATCTGTTCAGAGTGATGTCATAGACAAATTCCAATCTGAACTCCTGAGTTTCATTCTTTCCCTCTAATCCAGGACTGATTTAGACCCGGGAACCCTGGGTAGGTGCCGTTAATTACCAGGTAGAAAAGAAACACAGCAGTAGGTCCATTCTCAGATTATAATTGCCTTTGAAAAGGTTTACATCAAATCAAATCAAACTGTATTTGTCACATGCGCCGAATACAACAAGTGTGGACCTTACTGTGAAATGCTTACTTAAAAGCCCTTAGCCCTTAACTAACCAACAGTGCAGTTCAAGAAAGAGTTAAGAACAAATTTACCAAATAAACTAAAGTAAAAAAAATTATAAAAAGTAACACAATAAAATAACAATAACGAGGTTATATACAGGGGGTACCGGTACAGAGTCAATGTGGAGGCTATATACAGGGGGTACCGGTACAGAGTCAATGTGGAGGCTATATACAGGGTGTTACCGGTACAGAGTCAATGTGGAGGCTATATACAGGGGGTACCGGTACAGAGTCAATGTGGAGGCTATATACAGGGGGTACCGGTACAGAGTCAATGTGGAGGCTATATACAGGGGGTACCGATACAGAGTCAATGTGGAGGCTATATACAGGGGGGTACCGGTACAGAGTCAATGTGGAGGCTATATACAGGGGGTACCGGTACAGAGTCAATGTAGAGGTTATATACAGGGGGTACCGGTACAGAGTCAATGTGGAGGCTATATACAGGGTGTTACCGGTACAGAGTCAATGTGGAGGCTATATACAGGGGGTACCGGTACAGAGTCAATGTGGAGGCTATATACAGGGTGTTACCGGTACAGAGTCAATGTGGAGGCTATATACAGGGGGTACCGGTACAGAGTCAATGTGGAGGCTATATACAGGGGGTACCGGTACAGAGTCAATGTGGAGGCTATATACAGGGGGTACCGGTACAGAGTCAATGTGGAGGCTATATACAGGGGGTACCGGTACAGAGTCAATGTGGAGGCTATATACAGGGGGGTACCGGTACAGAGTCAATGTGGAGGCTATATACAGGGGGTACCGGTACAGAGTCAATGTGGAGGCTATATACAGGTGGTACCGGTACAGAGTCAATGTGGAGGCTATATACAGGGGGTACCGGTACAGAGTCAATGTGGAGGCTATATACAGGGGGTACCGGTATAGAGTCAGTGTGGAGGCTATATACAGGGGGTACCGGTACAGAGTCAATGTGGAGGTTATATACAGGGGGTACCGGTACAGAGTCAATGTGAGGGGGTACAGGTTAGTCGAGGTAATTTGTACATGTAGTTATGGGTGAAGTGACTATGCATAGATAATAAACAGCGAGTGGCAGCAGTGTACAAAACAAATGTGTGTGTGTGTGTGTGTGTGTGTGTGTGTGGGGGGGGGGGGGTCAGTGTACATAGTCCGGTGGCTATTTGATTAGTTGTTCAGCAGTCTTATGGCTTGGAGTTAGAAGCTGTTAAGGAGCCTTTTGGTCCTAGACTTGGCGCACCGGTACCGAGGTACAAAACTGAGGTTTTTGGATATAAAGAGGGACTGATCGAACAAAACGAACATTTATTGGGTAACTGGGAGACTTGTGAGTGTAACCATATGAAGATCATCAAAGGTAAGTGATTAATTTTATCGCTATTTCTGACTTTTGTTACTCCTCTACTTGGCTGGTTACTGTTTGTAATGATTTGTCTGCTGGGCGCTGTTCTCAGATAATCACATGGTTTGTTTCGCCGTAGTTTTTTTGAAGTCTGACACAGCGGTTGGATTAACAAGAAGTTAATCTTTAAATGTATAACACTTGTATGTTTTATAAATTTTTATAATGAGTATTTCTGTTTTTTGAATTTGGCGCTCTGCAATTTCACTGGATGTTGGCCAGGTGGGATGATAGCATCCTACACCCTAGAGAGGTTTTAACTAGGCAAGTCAGTGACAGCCTAGGAACAGTGGGTTAACTGCCTTGTTCAGGGGCAGAACGACAGATTTTTACCTTGTCAGCTCGGGGATTCAATCTTGCAACCTTTCGGTTACTAGTCCAACGCTCAAACCACTAGGCTACCTGCTGCCCCGTTGTTAATCTAACGGCACTGTCCAATTTACAGTAGCTATTACAGTGAAAGAATACCATGTTATTGTTTGAAGAGAGTGCACAGTTTTGAACATGAAGAGTTATTAATAATCAAATTAGGCACATTTGGGCAGTCCTGATACAACATTTTGAACAGAAATGCAATGGTTCATTGGATCAGTGTAAACCCCATCCAACCTGACAGAGCTTGAGAGGATCAGTAGAGAAGAATGGGAGAATTGTGTGTAGATTAAAACAATTTAATCTATTTCATAATAAGGCTGTAACGTAACAAAATGTCTAAAAAGTCAAGGGGTCTGAATACTTTCCCAATGCACCGTATAGGCAATTCTTAAGGCTCTATGGTATAACTCAAATGGTTAAGGTTTTTAGTTATGTCTCCTAAACCATAGTGGGTTGTAGTTAGTTAGCTCAGGGTTAAGTCTCCTAAACCTTAGTAGACAGCTCAGGGTTAAGTCTCCTAAACCTTAGTAGACAGCTCAGGGTTAAGTCTCCTAAACCTTAGTAGACAGCTCAGGGTTAAGTCTCCTAAACCTTAGTAGACAGCTCAGGGTTAAGTCTCCTAAACCTTAGTAGACAGCTCAGGGTTAAGTCTCCTAAACCTTAGTAGACAGCTCAGGGTTAAGTCTCCTAAACCTTAGTAGACAGCTCAGGGTTAAGTCTGCTAAACCTTAGTAGACAGCTCAGGGTTAAGTCTCCTAAACCTTAGTAGACAGCTCAGGGTTAAGTCTCCTAAACCTTAGTAGACAGCTCAGGGTTAAGTCTCCTAAACCTTAGTAGACAGCTCAGGGTTAAGTCTCCTAAACCTTAGTAGACAGCTCAGGGTTAAGTCTCCTAAACCTTAGTAGACAGCTCAGGGAAGCCTTTCAGTTGGATAAATCCTGTAGGTAGAGAGCGGAAACAGTAAAACAGAAAGATAAATTAGTTAGGTGGCCAGAGCACACTGGGAGGGGAGAGAGGGGAGAGAGGGGAGAGAGGGGAGAGAGGGAAGAGAGGGAAGAGAGGGAAGAGAGGGAAGAGAGGGAGAGAGAGGGAGAGAGAGGGAGAGAGAGAGAGAGAAAGAATATTCCAGGCCTGGGAATTTATTTGGCTGTGTGTCTCTCTTGCTTACGCAAAAACACATTCTGCAATAAACACGAGGAAAGGAAATAGAAAAAAAATACGATTGATGGGATTCTGTTCATGTCTAGAGAGACGTCACTGAGTTCTCCAAGAATACATAATGTGTCCCTGGGCTGATACGGGCAGATTTAATGTGTGTCTATTTTGTGTATGCTTGCGTATGTTATAGTGTTGTGTGAAAATGAGTGTTGATTAAATGCATCTTGAAGTGTGTGTGTACGTTTATACAGGTCTTTACACTTCCCCAGGCCTCTGCTGTGTTTTAGCGAACTTAACTAGCTATGTTCTCTTTCATGTGCATCCCCAAAAACACACACACACAGACACACACCTGTGTTATTCCACCATACACTACTGCAGAAGGAGAGGGATCAATATTCCTCCCTTTGGATCAATATGGGATCAATATGGGAATCGATTTGGGAATTGTGTTAACCCCTGTGTGATGTTCATGTTTTTGTTATTCACCCAATGTTCCCTGTGTCTGATGGACCCACAATATAATAGGGTTCTGAAAACAATACAGCCATAACAATTTAGGTAAAAATACTCAACTCTTAGATGCTGACTTATATCAATTACAAGCCATATAGACAGTATACATGGTTACTAATTGCCATTTACCTCTCCTGGATTACATTTATCAATAAAAGCTCTACTCTTTAAAAAAAAAAAACGAAAATGTGATTTTTGTTAACAAAATCAATCATAATCAAGACATGGGTGTAATAAATCATGTTTATCTTGAACAAATATAAATGAAACAAGGTTATCGTCGCTATTGATGTTTATTGCTTTGAAGTGAACAAATTGCGAAGACACATTTTACATGCAGTATTTTATGGAAATGATAAATGAGCCTCATTGAACACAAATTATGGCTGGTCTACACACCACATGAGGAATAGAGTTTTAATTTGTGTGTGTTGCAAATGTATTTCATGCAGTTGATGCATGTGTACTGTGACTTCCTGTCCTTCTTGGGTCCACACACATCACAGTGCTTCTTCTTGTTGCTACCGGCTGCAATCTAGAATGATGAAAACACTTAGTTCAGGAACTTTACTAACATCTCACTCACTCACATATACAGTTACAGCAGACCAAGGTAGGAGAGTCAGACACACACGTAACATCACTCACACTTACTTCCTGTATTGGAGTTGTTGGTTCTGTGGGTCGGGGCGGATGGGGCACGAGCATCCTCCACCTGAATCCTCCTCACGATGGCTACAGAAGCTGGGGGCCTTGGGATATGTTGCCTCCTCTGGATTTGAGGTTTTACCAATGCCTTGCCCAGCTCCTCAAGAAAGTGCTATCTCCTCTGGAGCTTTCCTCTGTTCCAATCAGGGTTCAACACCATCCAGATGACAAACGCGTTGTACTCCGAGATGTCCAAGATGTTGAAGAATATCACAAGATGCCAGCGTAGGCTTCTTCTTTTGCAGATGTAGCCAGTCACCAGCTTGTCTAAACTGTCCACCCCTCCTTTTGTGGCATAGTAATGGTTTTTGATGTTCCTGGCCACAGATTCTCCCATCCCTATGCAGCGTACTCATAAGTACCACATTTTTGCCTTTCTTTGGCATGTAGGACACTAGGGACGTGTCGGCCGTGAACACAAACTTAAAGGAATTAATAGGACTGTTCTGTGTATTCAACAGCTGAGGTGGGATCTCTGGCTTGTTTTTTCCCTACTGTTCATACCATCGTCAGCTTCCTCTTGAGGAGCTCCTGTCCCAGCTTGTGCAAAGTAAAAAAAAGTTATTGCATGTGATGCTGTGGCCCTGTGTCACGTCCAGGACAACCCATATCCCTTGGTTCTTCTCAGGGGCTCCTCCGTCTGGTTTCCCCGTATACACTTGCAAGTTCCATGTATATGATGAAACAGAGTAACAGGCAGCCCAGATCTTGATTCCCATATTTTACTTCGTACAAGCTGGGACAGGATCTCCTCAAGACGATATGTACTGCCTGAAGGGTCAGTGGCCCCTAGATGACATTAGTTGCACATCTACAGTAACTTCGGGGCCAGGGTTGTAAAACAGGAGAAGAGGCGATACACCCACTTGGATCTGAAAACATCCGTAAGAACCCCGAAAGTATGCATGTAAATGAGTTTGTTTCATCTCCTTCGATCTCTCTCCAAAAAACACCCGTTCCCTCCAACATAGTGCAGTCCAGAATGATTTTCAGGATGGTGTCTGGGATGAACAGTTGAAGAAAAAAAAGACAGTTAATATATAAAGTTAACACACACAGTAACAATCAGTACAGACAGAAACACACACAACACTCCCACACTTTCCTAGAAAATGGAATCTAGAAAGTGAGTTTAAAGGAAAGATGTTATCTGAACACAATTTGATGAGGGAATTATGGGGAGTGAGGAGAAATGTTGCCTAGGCAACAGGCTGCTGTGTTGCTGAGCCCCTCTTTATATCGCCTCTCAAATGAGGTTCTGACTCCCTCCTTATGTCACCTCTCTAATGAGGTGCTGACCCCCTCCTTATGTCACCTCTCTAATGAGGTTCTGACCCCCACCTTATGTCACCTCTCTAATGAGGTTTTGACCCCCTCCTTATGTCACCTCTCTAATGAGGTTCTGACCCCCACCTTATGTCACCTCTCTAATGAGGTTTTGACTCCCTCCTTATGTCACCTCTCTAATGAGGTTTTGACCCCCTCCTTATGTCACCTCTCTAATGAGGTTTTGACTCCCTCCTTATGTCACCTCTCTAATGAGGTTTTGACCCCCTCCTTATGTCACCTCTCTAATGAGGTTTTGACCCCCTCCTTATGTCACCTCTCTAATGAGGTTCTGACCCCCTCCTTATGTCACCTCTCTAATGAGGTTTTGACTCCCTCCTTATGTCACCTCTCTAATGAGGTTTTGACCCCCTCCTTATGTCACCTCTCTAATGAGGTTCTGACCCCCTCCTTATGTCACCTCTCTAATGAGGTTTTGACTCCCTCCTTATGTCACCTCTCTAATGAGGTTTTGACTCCCTCCTTATGTCACCTCTCTAATGAGGTTCTGACCCCTCCTTATGTCACCTCTCTAATGAGGTTCTGACCCCCTCCCAATATCAACTCACTCCTCCTGTGTGTAGACCCCCAACCCCCCCCCCCCCCCATTGGATAGGGTCTGAGCTGGTCCAATGCATATCCCCCCCCCCATTGGATAGGGTCTGAGCTGGTCCTGTGGGTCTCCCCCCCCCATTGGATAGGGTCTGAGCTGGTCCTGTGGGTATCACCCCCATTGGATAGGGTCTGAGCTGGTCCTGTGGGTATCACCCCCATTGGATAGGGTCTGAGCTGGTCCTGTGGGTATCCCCTCCCCATTGGATAGTGTCTGAGCTGGTCCTGTGGGTATCCCCCCCCCCATTGGATAGTGTCTGAGCTGGTCCTGTGGGTATCCCCCCCCCCCCCCATTGGATAGGGTCTGAGCTGGTCCTGTGGCTAGCCTACCCATTGGATAGTGTCTGAGCTGGTCCTATGGCTAGCCTCCCCATTGGATAGGGTCTGAGCTGGTCCAGTGCATATCCCCCCCATTGGATAGGGTCTGAGCTGGTCCTGTGGGTCTCCCCCCCCCCCCCATTGGATAGGGTCTGAGCTGGTCCTGTGGGTATCACCCCCATTGGATAGGGTCTGAGCTGGTCCTGTGGGTATCCCCTCCCCATTGGATAGTGTCTGAGCTGGTCCTGTGGGTATCCCCCCCCCATTGGATAGTGTCTGAGCTGGTCCTGTGGGTATCCCCCCCCCCCCATTGGATAGGGTCTGAGCTGGTCCTGTGGCTAGCCTACCCATTGGATAGTGTCTGAGCTGGTCCTATGGCTAGCCTCCCCATTGGATAGGGTCTGAGCTGGTCCTGTGGGTATCCCCCCCCCCATTGGATAGGGTCTGAGTTGGTCCTGTGGCTAGCCTCCCCATTGGATAGGGTCTGAGCTGGTCCTGTGGGTATCACCCCCATTGGATAGGGTCTGAGCTGGTCCTGTGGCTAGCCTCCCCATTGGATAGTGTCTGAGCTGGTCCTGTGGGTAGGCACCAGACGTTATCTATCTACTGTATGTCTATACATTCATCACACAGAAGTGTAATGCTATTTGCTGTTACAGTTAAGTCAGAGAGGCTTGTCCCTGGTTTTACCTATAGCTCCTGAACATGTTAACTTGGCCTCTCCGTATTCTACATGACTGCAGTGTGCTCGTAAGTGGAAAGTGGTTTTGGGGAAAAACATAAGACATTATAATATCCATGTTCACAAACAACATGTGTGCGGTTAAAATAGGAAAAAAAAAAAAAAATTCTTCCTACAGGGCCTTGGGGTGAGACAGGGATGCAGCTTAAGCCCCACTCTCTTCAACATATATATAAACGAATTGGCACTAGAACAGTCTGCAGCACCCGGCCTCACCCTACTAGAATCTGAAGTCAAATGTCTACTGTTTGCTGATGATCTGGTGCTTCTGTCACTAACCAAGGAGGGCCTACAGCAGCACCTAGATCTTCTGCACAGATTCTGCCAGACAGTGAATCTCAGTAAAACCAAAATAATGGTGTTCCAATAAAGGTCCAGTCACCAGGACCACAAATACAAATTCCATCTAGACACCGTTGCCCTAGAGCACACAAAAAACTATACATACCTTGGCCTAAACATCAGCGCCACGGGTAACTTCCACAAAGCTGTGAACGATCTGAGAGACGAGGCAAGAAGGTCATTCTATGCCATCAAAAGGAATTGAAAATTCGACATACCAATTAGGATCTGGCAAAAAATATTTGAATCAGTTATAGAACCCATTGGCCTTTATGGTTGTGAGGTCTGGGGTCCTCTCGCCAACGAAGTATTCACAAAATGGGACAAACACCAAATTGAGACTGATGCAGAATTCTGCAAAAGTATCCTCCATGTACAACGTAAAACACCAAATAATGCATGCAGAGTAGAATTAGGCCGATACCTGCTAAATATCAAAATCCAGAAAAGAGCCGTTAAATTATACAATCACCTAAAAGAAAGCGATTCCCAAACCTTCCATAACAAAGCCATCACCTACAGAGAGATGAACCTGGAGAAGAGTCCCCTAAGCAAGCTGGTCCTGGGGCTCTGTTCACAAACAAACAGACTCCACAGAGCCCCCCAGGACAGCAACATAATTAGACCCAACCAAATCATGAGTAAACAAAAAGATAATTTCTTGACACATTGGAAAGAATTAACAAAAAAACAGATCAAACTAGCATGCTATTTGGCCCTAAACAGAGAGTACACAGTGGCAGAATACCTGACCACTGTGACTGACCCAAACTTAAGGAAAGCTTTGACTATGTACAGACTCAGTGAGCATAGCCTTGCTATTGAGAAAGGCCGCCGTAGGCAGACCTGGCTCTCAAGAGAAGACATGCTATGTGCACACTGCCTACAAAATGAGGTGGAAACTGAGCTGCACTTCCTAACCTCCTGCCACATGTATGACCATATTAGAGACACATATTTCCCTCAGATTACACAGATCCACAAAGAATTTGAAAACAAACCCGATTTTGATAAACTCTCATATCTACCCAGTGAAAAACCACAGTGTGCAATCACAGCAGCATGATTTGTGACCTGTTGCCACAAGAAAAGGGCAACTAGTGAAGAACAAACACTAATGTAAATACAACCTATATTTATGATTATTTATTTTCCCTTGTGTACTTTAACCGTTTGCACATCGTTACAAAACGGTATATATACATAATACGACATTTGTAATGACTTTATTTGTTTTGAATTTCTGTGAGTGTAAAGTTTACTGTTCATTTTTATTGTTTATTTCACTTTTGTATATTATCTACTTCACTTGCTTTGGCAATGTTAAAATATGTTTCCAATGCCAATAAAGCCCCTTGCATTGAATTGAATTGAATTGAGAGAGAGAGATAGCTCGTGCTGGCCTACCTGTCCAAAGCTCCTAACCCAAAGGTAACATATCTCTTTCCACCCTCCTCTCCGTCTGGCTCTGTGCAGGGAGGTTTTCTCCATCAATAGATGGGCAGTAATGAACACCCTGCCTGAACATGTCACTCTGCCTTCCGCTGTGGAGTGGCAACACTCTCAGCTCTGCTCACTAGGACATCAATTCATTCATCATCATCATCTCTTTCTCCTTTCCTCTCCTCACCTTCCCTCCTCTCCCGCTCCTCTCATCTTCTACACGACAGTCAAAATGGCGCCGACAGATACGGTGACCTGGTTTCTAACTCCTTTAAAAAGAAAAGTTTGCTATTTCTTACATTATTACGTCATTATTTGCGCAGAACGTTTCTTGTATTATTACCTAGAGAGGGAAATAACTTTTGGGTATTAGATCGGCTGTCAATCACCAGAAATATAACTTTCCTGACCTGGATTCTTTGTTCGAATAGCTCTATTCATCCCGGGGGCTGCAGACGCCGGAGAAGAAGTGGAAGGAGCGGGGCCTTAGTCAGACTCAGGTGGCATGCATACCATACAACGTTTCTGAGTATATTACGCGCTAACCTTCAGTCCCTGGACAATAAAGTAGACAAGCTCAGGGCAAGGATCTCCTTCCAGAGAGACATCAGGGACAGTAACATACTGTCCGGATATATATTTCCCATCCATTCAGCCAGCGGGGTTCTCCATCGTTGCGGACAAGGATAAAGAACTCTCTGGAAAAAGAAATGCGGAGGGGTTTGTTTCACGATTAATAACTCATGGTGTGATTGTGGTAATGTACAGGAACTCAAGTCCTTTGTTTCTCCCCATCTGGAGTGCCTCACCATCAAATGGCAATCACATTACCTGCCGAGAAAAATGTATTTGGTCATCTTCAATGCTGTGTATATTCCCCCCACGGGACGATGGCTCTCAAGGAAGTACACTGAACTATGTGCAAACTGGAAACCACATATCTTGAGGCCTCATTTATTGTAGGTGGGGACTTTAATAAAGGAAACCTGAGGAAAACCTTACTGAAATTATATCAGCACATCTCCTTGTCTACACACATCACGTACCCTGGATCATTGCTACTCTTGCTTCTGGGACATCTACAAGGCCCTCCCCCGCCCTTCCTACGGCAAATCAGATCATGCCTCCATTCTGCTCCTCCCCACCTATAGGCAGAAACTTAAACAGGAAGCTCCAATGGTTAGGAATGTTCAACGTTGGTCTGACCAATTAGAATCTATGCTTCAAGATTTTTTGATCACGCGGACTGAGAAATGTTCCGAGAATAGTATTGATGTATACACTGACTCGGTGACTGTGATCATCAGGAAGTGCATCGAGGATGTTGTTCCCACTGTGATGATTAGAACTTAGCCAAACCAAAAACCGTGGATAGATGGCAGAATTCGCGCAAAACTGAATGCGCAAACTACCTAATTTAACCATGGCAAGGTGACTGGGAACATGGATGTGTACAAACAGACCAGCTATGACTTCTGTAAGGCAATCAAAGAGGGCAAAACGACAGTACAGGGATCAGGTGGAGTTGCAATTCAACGTCTCAGAAATGAAATTCATCAATCATGAATTATAAAGGGAAAACCAACCATGTCGCGGACACGGATGCCTCACACCCGGACGAGATTAACTCCCGGATGAGATTAACTCCCGCTTCGAGGAAAACAATCGAGCCTCCGATGAGGGCCCCCGATGCTTATGAGGACTGTTTGCTCTTGTTCTCCATGGCCGGTGTGAGTAAGTCATATAAGTGTGTTAACCCTTGCATGGCTGCCAGCCAAGACGGCATCCCAAGCCGCATCCTCAGAGCATGTGCAGACCAGCTGGCTGCAGTGTATACGGATTTATTTAATCACTCCACATCCCTGTCTGTTGTCCACACTTGCTTCAAGATGTCCACCATTGTTTCTGTACCCAAGAAAGCAATTGAACTAAATGACTATCACCCTTTAGTACTTACTTCAGTGATTTGAGAGGCTAGTGCTTTGAGAGGCTAGTTCTTTCAGAGGCTAGTTCTTTAAGAGGCTAGTTCTTTAAGAGGCTAGTTCTTTGAGAGTCTAGTGCATTGAGAGGCTAGTTGAGGACCATATCACCTCCACCGTACCCGACAGCCTAGACCCAAAATAATTTGCATATAGCCCCAACAGATCCACGAACGATGCAATTGTCATTGCACTGCACACTGTCCTATCCCACCTGGATAAGACAAAATACCTATGTAAGAACAATGTTCATCGACTACAGCTCAGACCTCAACGCCATAGTGCCCTCCGAGCTCTACACTAAGCTCAGGGCTCTGGGTCTGAACCCTTCCCTGTGCAACTGGGCCCTGGACTTCCTGACGGGCCGACCCCAAGTGGTGAAGGTAGACAACAAAACCTCCACTACAATTATCCTCAACACGTGGGCCCCACAGGGGTGCGTCCTCAGCCCCCTCATGTGCTTCCTGTTCACACATTACTGCGTGACCACGCAACACAATCATCAAATTTGCTGACGACACAACAGTAGTAGACCTGACTACCAACAACAATGAGACAGTCTACAGAGAAGAGATGAGAGCCTTGGCGGAGGGGTGCCAGGAAAATAACCTCTCTCTCAATGTCAACAAAACGAAGGAGCTGATTGTAGACTACAGGAGACAGCAAAGAGAGCACGCCCCCCATACACATTAATGGGTCCGCAGTGGAGAGGGTCATGCTTTCATTTCTTCGGCGTGCACATCACTGACAAATGGAAATGGTCCCTTCACACAGACAGTGAGGTGAAGAAGGCTCAACAGATCCTCTTCAACCTCAGAAGGCTGAAGAAATTCTCCTTGGTCCCTTAATAAGACCCTCACAAACTTCTTTCTACAGTGGCACCCTTGAGAGGATCCTGTTGGGCTGTATCACCACCTGGTACAGCAATTTCACCATCTTCAACCGCAAGGCTCTCCAGAGGCTGGTGGGGTCAACCCAACGCATCACTGGGGGGGCACACCACCCCCCAGTGACACATTGACAGCACCCAGTGTCACAGGAAGGCCAAGAAGATCATCAAGGACCTCAGGCAATCGAGCCATGGCCTGTTCACCCCATTACCATCTAGAAGATCATCAAGGACCTCAGCCACCCGAGCGACGGCCTGTTCACCCTGCTACCATCTAGAAGATAATCAAGGACCTCAGCCACCCGAGCCACGGCCTGTTCACCCCACTACCATCTAGAAGATCATCAAGGACCTCAGCCAACCGAGCCACGGCCTGTTCACCCTGCTACCATCTAGAAGATAATCAAGGACCTCAGCCACCTGAGCCACGGCCTGTTCACCCCGCTACCATCTAGAAAATAATCAAGGACCTCAGCCAACCGAGCCACGGCCTGTTCACCCTGCTACCATCTAGAAAATAATCAAGGACCTCAGCCAACCGAGCCATGGCCTGTTCACCCCGCTACCATCTAGAAGGTGGAGAAAGTACAGGTGCATCAAATCCAGGACCAAGAGACTGAGAAACAGCTTCTACCTCCAGGCCATCAGACTGTGAAATAGTGACCACTAGCCGGCCTCTGCCCAGTAACCTGCCCTGAACCTTAATCACTGTTCTAGCCAGCTGTCACCCTGGTACTCTATCCTGCACCTTACAGACTGCTGCCCTATGTTTTTTTATTGTATTTACTCATTTAACCTTTATTTAACCTTTTTATTTAACCTTTATTTAACTAGGCAAGTCAGTTTAGAACAAATTCTTATTTACAATGACGGCGTACCGAAAGGCAAAAGGCTTCCTGCAGGGACGGGGGCCTGGGATTAAAATAAATAAATAAATAAATATAAATATAGGACAAAACACACATCACAACAAGAAACTACGTACAGAGTCATTGAACACTAGACACAAAAAATGACATACAAAACACACTATTACATGTATATACATATATATTTCTATACATTATATCTACATATATTTATATTCCGGTCTCTGTCAGGCCTAGGACCATGCCTAAGGACTACCTGACATGATGACTCCTTGCTGTCCCCAGTCCACCTGGCCGTGCTGCTGCTCCAGTTTCAACTGTTCTGCCTGCGGCTATGTAACCCTGACCTGTTCACCGGACGTGCTACCTGTCCCAGACCTGCTGTTTTCAACTCTCTAGAGACAGCAGGAGCGGTAGAGATACTCTCAATGATCGGCTATGAAAAGCCAACTGACATTTACTCTTGAGGTGCTGACCTGTTGCACCCTCGACAACTGTGATTATTATTATTTGACCATGCTGGTCATCTATGAACATTTGAACATCTTGGCCATGTTCTGTTATAATCTCCACCCGGCACAGCCAGAAGAGGACTGGCCACCCCTCATAGCCTGGTTCCTCTCTAGGTTTCTTCCTAGGTTTTGGCTTTTCTAGGGAGTTTTTCCTAGCCACCGTGCTTCTACACCTGCATTGCTTGCTGTTTGGGGTTTTAGGCTGGGTTTCTGTACAGCACTTTGAGATATCAGCTGATGTAAGAAGGGCTATATAAATACATTTGATTTGATTTGAAATTTGATTTGATTTGTCATTGTATGTTCTGATATTTCTCATTTTCTTTATTTTTCTGGATTGTGTGCATTGTGACAGTATATTTTATTATATTTTACTGCTAGGTATAACTGCAATGTTGGAGCTAGAGACACAAACATTTCACTGCACCTATGATAACATCTGCAAATATGTGTACCCAAACTAATAACAGTTTTTTTTATTTGACGGTTCTCCCAAAGTTGAGATGTTTTGATGCTTTTGCCGATTCCTTCACCAGCTATCCTTGGTAATATTCTCAGAATGTTATTACAATGTTTTCGGAATGTTTAGAATGTTATTAGAATGTTTTTGGAATGTTTAGAATGTTATTAGAATGTTTTTGGAATGTTCTCAGAATGTTATTAGAATGTTGTCTGACTAGACTGGAGTGTTGAAGGCAGCTCTAGAAGGGAGTGGACATTTTCAGACAGGGAGTTGTCCAATAATCGATGACCTTGTTGGCTTGGCACAGCCAGAGATCTGGAAGATGGAGGGATGCAGGGTTGAAAGAGAGGATAAACCTCTGTTTGACCTGTGACTGGCAGTCTTATTCTCTCACTCTCTGTCAATCTAATATACTTGCTTTGTTTTTCAGCATCTCTCTTTATTATCTCCATCTGTTCAACCCATTCAATATCTCTGTAATGCTCCATTGCGCTCTCTCTCTCTCTCTCTCTCTCTCTCTCTCTCTTTCTCGTGTCATTAAACCAGTCATGGTTTCTGAGCATGTTTGACACTGGTATTTGTCACAAACTACCGCTGTCATTTTTATACCTGCTGATAGTGCCACATCTCTCCCCTTCAAATCAATCAAATCAAATTTATTTATATAGCCCTTCGTATATCAGCTGAAATCTCAAAGTGCTGTACAGAAACCCAGCCTAAAACCCCAAACAGCAAGCAATGCATGTGAAAGAAGCACGGTGGCTAGGAAAAACTCCCTAGGAAAAACTCCCTAGAAAGGCCAAAAACCTAGGAAGAAACCTAGAGAGGAACCAGGCTATGAGGGGTGGCCAGTCCTCTTCTGGCTGTGCCGGGTGGATATTATAACAGAACATGGTCAAGATGTTAAAATGTTCATAAATGACCAGCATGGTCAAATAATAATAATCATTGTAGTTGTCGAGGGTGCAACAAGCACGTCCGGTGAACAGGTCAGGGTTCCGTAGCCGCAGGCAAAACAGTTGAAACTGGAGCAGCAGCATGGCCAGGTGGACTGGGGACAGCAAGGAGTCATCATGCCAGGTAGTCCCGAGGCATGGTCCTAGGGCTCAGGTCCTCGCAAGGAGTCATCATGCCAGGTAGTCCCGAGGCATGGTCCTAGGGCTCAGGTCCTCCGAGAGAAAGAAAGAAAGAGAGAAAGAGAGAATTAGAGAGAGCATATTTAAATTCACACAGGACACCGGATAAGACAAGAGAATACTCCAGATGTAACAGACTGACCCTAGCCCCCCGGCACATAAACTACTGCAGCATAAATACTGGAGGCTGAGACAGGAGGGATCAGAAGACACTGTGGCCCCATCCGATGATACCCCCGGACAGGGCCAAACAGGCAGGATATAACCCCACCCACTTTGCCAAAGCACAGCCCCCACACCACTAGAGGGATGTCTACAACCACCAACTTATCGTCCGAAGACAAGGCCGAGTATAGCCCACAAAGATGTCCGCCATGGCACAACCCAAGGGGGGGGCGCCAACCCAGACAGGAAGACCACGTCAGTGACTCAACCCACTCAAGAGACGCACCCCTCCCGTGGACGGCATGGAAGAACACCAGTAAGTCAGTGACTCAGCCCCTGTAATAGGGTTAGAGGCAGAGAATCCCAGTGGAAAGAGGGGAACTCGCTTCCTCTTCCTCCATTTTCATTCCTCCTGTCTTTCTGATCTCCTCATCATCACACATTCTGCTGTCATAAACCACTTGTTCCCTGTCTTTCTAGTTTTAACTCTTATTTCTTCATCTAAACCCTTTCTTTTTATTCCTCCTTTACTTTCTCTCTCTGTCATTTCCATATTGTTTATTTCTTCCCTACTCATGTCCTCAATTAGTTGTAATAGGATCTACCTCCTCCTCCCTCTCTCTGGTCAATAATGTCCTCCTCCTCCCTCTCTCTGGTCAATAATGTCCTCCTCCTCCCTCTCTCTGGTTAATAATGTCCTCCTCTCTCTCTGGTTAATAATGTCCTCCTCCCTCTCTCTGGTTAATAATGTCCTCCTCCTCTCTCTCTCAGGTCAATAATGTCCTCCTCTCTCTGGTTAATAATGTCCTCCTCCTCTCTCTCTCTGGTCAATAATGTCCTCCTCCTCCCTCTCTCTGGTCAATAATGTCCTCCTCCTCTCTCTGGTCAATAATGTCCTCCTCTCTCTCTCAGGTCAATAATGTCCTCCTCCTCTCTCTGGTCAATAATGTCCTCCTCTCTCTCTCAGGTCAATAATGTCCTCCTCCCTCTCTCTGGTTAATAATGTCCTCCTCCCTCTCTCTGGTCAATAATGTCCTCCTCCCTCTCTCTGGTCAATAATGTCCTCCTCCTCTCTCTGGTCAATAATGTCCTCCTCCTCCCTCTCTCTGGTTAATAATGTCCTCCTCCTCTCTCTCTCTCAGGTCAATAATGTCCTCCTCCCTCTCTCTGGTCAATAATGTCCTCCTCCTCTCTCTGGTCAATAATGTCCTCCTCCTCTCTCTCTCTGGTCAATAATGTCCTCCTCCTCCCTCTCTCTGGTCAATAATGTCCTCCTCCTCTCTCTGGTCAATAATGTCCTCCTCTCTCTCTCTGGTCAATAATGTCCTCCTCCTCTCTCTGGTCAATAATGTCCTCCTCCTCTCTCTGGTCAATAATGTCCTCCTCCCTCTCTCTGGTCAATAATGTCCTCCTCCTCTCTCTGGTCAATAATGTCCTCCTCCTCTCTCTCTCTGGTCAATAATGTCCTCCTCCTCCCTCTCTCTGGTCAATAATGTCCTCCTCCTCTCTCTGGTCAATAATGTCCTCCTCTCTCTCTCTGGTCAATAATGTCCTCCTCCTCTCTCTGGTCAATAATGTCCTCCTCCCTCTCTCTGGTTAATAATGTCCTCCTCCTCTCTCTCTCAGGTCAATAATGTCCTCCTCCCTCTCTCTGGTCAATAATGTCCTCCTCCTCTCTCTGGTCAATAATGTCCTCCTCCTCTCTCTGGTCAATAATGTCCTCCTCCTCTCTCTGGTTAATAATGTCCTCCTCTCTCTGGTCAATAATGTCCTCCTCCTCTCTCTGGTCAATAATGTCCTCCTCTCTCTGGTCAATAATGTCCTCCCCCTCTCTGGTCAATAATGTCCTCCTCCTCCTCTCTCTGGTCAATAATGTCCTCCTCTCTCTCTCTGGTCAATAATGTCCTCCTCCCTCTCTCTGGTCAATAATGTCCTCCTCTCTCTCTGGTCAATAATGTCCTCCTCCTCCTCTCTCTGGTCAATAATGTTCTCCTCCCTCTCTCAGGTCAATAATGTCCTCCTCCTCTCTCTCTATGGTCAATAATGTCCTCCTCCTCCCTCTCTCTGGTCAATAATGTCCTTCCCTGTAGCTCAGTTGGTAGAGCATGGTGTTTGCAATGCCAGGGTTGTGGGTTTGATTCCCATGGGGGGCCAGCACAGAAAAAAATGTATGAAATGTATTCATTCACTACTGTAAGTCGCTCTGGATAAGAGTGTCTGCTAAATGACTAAAATGTAAATGTAAAAAATGTCCTCCATCTCTCTGGTCAATAATGTCCCTCTCATCCCTCTCGTTGATATGTAAATTCCTCCTCCTACATCTCTCTGGTCAGTAATGTCCAGCTTCAGATGTACAGTAAGTAAATATTGTTTTAAAGAATAAAGACTAACAATTTCCTGCATTTGGTCTTTTGCATGTTATGATCATACTGTGTATATGGTGTTCTGTCTAACATAATCTGTGTAGCCTTACGTAACACACACACACACGCACGCACGCACGCACGCACGCACGCACGCACGCACGCACGCACGCACGCACGCACGCACGCACGCACACACACACACACACACACACACACACACACACACACACACACGGCAAAAAGAGGAGAACCATCTACCTCCCTAGACATTAATACTAAGCAGTTTGCTATGGCAACCATTCTCAGTCCTGGTCCCAGTTTGGCTATTCAGTTTCATTCAAGCTTTCACTTCACTGGCTCTCTCTCTCGCTCACTTTCTCTCTCTCTCACTCTGTCAATCTCTCTTTCTTTCTCTCTCTCTCTCACTCTCAATTTAATTTTATTGTCATTTGGGAACATATTATTACATTGCCAAAGCAAATGAAAATAGATAATAAACAAAAGTGAAATAAGCAATCAAACTGAACAGTGACAGGTGTATAAAATTGAGCACACAGCCATGCAATCTCCATAGACAAAACATTGGCAGTAGAATGGCTTCACTGAAAAGCTCATTGACTTTCGACTTGGCACCGTCATGGGATACCACCTTTCCAACGAGTCAGTTCATCAAATTTCTGCCTTGCTAGAACTGTAAGTGCTGTTATTGTGAAGTGGAAACATTTCGGGGAAAACAACGGGACCGCCGAGTGCTGAAGCACGTAGCAGGTAAAAAATCTTCTGTCCTTGGTTGCAACAATCACTACCAAGTTCCAAACTGCCTCTGGAAGCAACGTCAGCACAATAACTGTTTGTCAGGAGCTTCATGAAATGGGTTTCCATGGCCGAGCAGCCGCACACAAGCCTAAGATCACCATGCACAATGCCACACGTCACCTGGAGTGGTGTAAAGCTCGCTGCCATTGGACTCTGGAGCAGTGGAAATGCGTTCTCTGGAGTGATGAATCACGCTTCATCATCTGGCAGTCCAACTTGAAAAATCTGATTTTGGCGGATGCCAGAAGAACGCTACCTGCCCCAATGTATAGTGTCAACTGTAAAGTTTGGTGGAGGAGGAATAATGGTCTGGGGCAGTTTTTCATGGTTTGGGCTAGTTCTTTTGGTTCAAGTGAAGGGAAATCTTAATGCTACAGCATACAAGGACATTTTAGATAATTGTGTGCTTCCAACTTTGTGGCAACAGTTTGGGGAAGGCCCTTTCCTGTTTCAGCATGACAAAGCCACCATGCACAAAGCGAGGTCCATACAGAAATGGTTTGTCAAGATTGGTGTGGAAGAACTCTACTGGCCTGCACAGAGCCCTGACCTCAACCCCATAGAACACCTTTGGGATGAATTGGAATACCGACTGCGAGCCAGGGTCTAATCGCCCAACATCAGTGCCCAACCTCACTAATACTCTTGTGGCTGAGTGTAAGCAAGTCCTCGCAGCAATGTTCCAACATCTAGTGGAAAGCCTTCCCAGAAGAGTGGAGGCTGTTATAGCAGCAAAGAGCGTGACCAAATCCATATAAATACCCATGATTTTGGAATGAGCTGTTCGATAAGCAAGTGTCCACATACTTCTGGTCATGTTGTGTAGGTGGTGGCAGGTAGCCTAGTGGTTAGAGCATTGGGCCAGTAAGTGAAAGGTTGCTGAATTGAATCCCCAAGCTGACAAGGTACAAATCTATCGTTCTGAACAAGGCAGTTAACCCACTGTTCCCCGGTAGGCCGTCATTGTAAATAAGAATTGTGTTCTTAACTGACTTGCCTAGTTAAATAAAGGATAAAATAGTGTATTTCAATCGAATTATTGAATTACATGTCAATATCTGCTTAATGGGCTGCTAATTAGAAAGATATTGGCCCAATGTTTAAGTTTACGGTTTAATCTTTATTTCATAAGAGTCATATTGATACACCCATGCGTCAATCTAAGAAACATAAAACGGTCTGTTTAAGCTAGAGATATCAGGCTTTGTTTAAGCTAGAGATATCAGGCTTTGTTTAAGCTAGAGATATCAGGCTTTGTTTAAGCTAGAGATATCAGGTTCTGTTTAAGCTAGAGATATCAGGTTCTGTTTAAGCTAGACATATCAGGTTTTGTTTAAGCTAGAGATATCAGGTTCTGTTTAAGCTAGAGATATCAGGTTTTGTTTAAGGTAGAGATATCAGGTTTTGTTTAAGCTAGAGATATCAGTTTAAACTAGAGATATCAGGTTCTGTTTAAGCTAGAGATATCAGGTTTTGTTTAAGCTACAGATATCAGTTTAAGCTAGAGATATCAGGTTTTGTTTAAGCTAGAGATATCAGGTTTTGTTTAAGCTACAGATATCCGTTTAAGCTAGAGATATCAGGTTTTGTTTAAGCTAGAGATATCAGGTTTTGTTTAAGCTAGAGATATCAGGTTTTGTTTAAGCTAGAGATATCAGGTTTTGTTTAAGCTAGAGATATCCGTTTAAGCTAGAGATATCAGGTTTTGTTTAAGCTAGAGATATCAGGTTTTGTTTAAGCTACAGATATCCGTTTAAGCTAGAGATATCAGGTTTTGTTTAAGCTAGAGATATCAGGTTTTGTTTAAGCTAGAGATATCAGGTTTTGTTTAAGCTAGAGATATCAGTTTAAGGTAGAGATATCAGGTTTTGTTTAAGCTAGAGATATCCGTTTAAGCTAGAGATATCAGTTTAAGCTAGAGATATCAGGTTTTGCAACGGCTGCGTCTCAATCCACATCTGCGGTGGAAGGTGGCTGAGCTACAGCTGTCAGACCATGAGACATCCCAAAAAATTGGTTGTAGCGTCCGAACGGCTTGGCATACAAATCATTGAACACGCTGTGGAAAGGGGAGACTCTCATGAACACGACCCCTACAAGCGTCACGGGATTCATCTGAACGGCTTAGACTTTTAGAGGTTAGGTATTACATTTTTTTTTACATTTTACATTTTAGTCATTTAGCAGACGCCCTTATCCAGAGCGACTTACAGTAGTATTACATAATAGGTATTCCTCTGAGGAGCTCGCTAGGCCAACCATCCTAACCCTAACACTAACCTTAACACTAACACTAACCTTAACCAACAATCAATTGCCAACGCATTTAGTTCAACACATTCAAACACATCCCATCACACACTTGAACATCACTGGACTGGAAACAGTAGCCACATGGACTACAGCCCAGAGGAAGGTAGCAGAATACAGGTGGAAACCACACTTAAACCCCCCCTGGCTCCACTAGTTAATAATTTGAAATGATCCACTTCTTAGCCGTCCTTTATTCACTCCTTGTTTTTTTTCCAATTCAAGGTAAGCACTTCCATAAACAGACATATTACAAACACTAACCCAAACACTAACCCAAACACTAACCCAATACACTAACCCAAATCCTAACCCAATACACTAACCCAATACACTAACCCAAAACACTAACCCAAAACACTAACCCAAAACACTAACCCAAACACTAACCCAAACACTAACCCAAAACACTAACCCAAAACACTAACCCAAAACACTAACCCAAACACTAACCCAAAACACTAACCCAAAACAATAACCCAAAACACTAACCCAAAACACTAACCCATACTTCAACAGAGGAGGCCCAGATTTGAGGCTGGAATCCCTAGGGAGCCATTTTAATTATTGAATCTACGCCGGCCCAATTAACCCCATCTTTATACGCCTACTTTGTGGGCGTGCATGTTTGCGTGCGTGCATGTGTGTACTTGTGTGAGTGCTTGTTAATTTGTGTGTGTGTTCGTACATGTGTGTGTGTCCATGTATGCGTGTGTCTACAGTCATTATCAAGGCACACAAAATAGGACATCCCAGGGTGCACCACCAAGAGGATTCTGGGTTGTATTTTTATTCAGGAAGAGTTCAAATGTTTCCCGATTCGCTCGCCCTGTGCATTAATAAGCACCGTATTTGCATTAATGAGCAGAGTATTTGCATGTGTAAAGAATCAACTTGGTAGATTAAGTGTTACCTTTTTAATTCATCGCTTGCATCCCAAATGGCACCCAATTATCTATCTAGTGCACCGGGCTCTGGTCAAAAGTAGTATAAAGGGAATAGGGTGCTATTTAGGATGCATCCCTCATGTCTTATGTGGTGTCCTGTGTAAACTTAAGTATTCTCCCTCTAAAGGCGTCCGCATGCCTCCCAGCTGAAACAGTTCGGAAGAGTTTGTTTATATATTATGATGACATTTTGTGATGCTTTGTTGGTTTTTGGACTTCGGTAAGGGTTCTTTCGCCTGTTTGGGGACAACAACAAAAAAATATTCTGGAGGCAAGCCGAAGTTCGGAGCTGAAGTCTACGCCACCTTCATCGGTGATTGGTAGGGATTCTTCAATAAAGTATTTGTTGTCATTCAACGAGAAATTACTTCTTTTAACGCAAACATTTTCATAGAGAAATACTGCACTGAACAACCTTGTATAGTCACCTTACCCCTACACATATCTACCTCCATCACTCCAGTATCCCTGCACATCGTTAATATGGTCAGGAATTGGAATACTTCCGAGTTTAACTGAACATATATATATATATATATATTTCTCCTGTTACAGTTGAAGTCGGAAGTTTACATACACCTTAGCCAAATATATTTTAACTCAGTTTTTCACAATTCCTGACATTTAATCCTTGTAAAAATTCCCCGTTTGAGGTCAGTTAGGATCAACACTTTATTTTAAGAATGTGAAATATTAGAGAAAATGATTTATTTCATCTTTTATTTCTTTCATCACATTCCCAGTGGGTCAGAAGTTTACATAAACTTAATTAGTATTTGGTAGCATTGCCATTAAAATTGTTTAACTTGGGTCAAACGTTTCGGGTAGCCTTCCACAAGCTTCCCATAATAAGTTGGGTGAACTTTGGCCCATTGCTCCTGACAGAGCTGGAGTAACTGAGTCAGGTTTGTAGGCCTCCTTGCTCGCACATGGTTTTTCAGTTCTGCCCACAAATGTTCTGTAGGATTGAGGTCAGGGCTTTGTGATGGCCACTCCAATACCTTGACTTTGTTGTCCTTTAGCCATTTTGCCACAACTTTGGAAGTATGCTTGTGGTCATAGTGCATTTGGAAGACCCATTTGCGACCAAGCTTTAATTTGCGATGTTGCTTCAATATATCCACATAATTTCCCCCCCTCATGATGCCATCTATTTCGTGAAGTGCGCCAGACCCTCCTGCAGCATAGCACCCCCACAACATGATGCTGCCACCCCCATGCTTCTCGGTTGGGATGGTGTTCTTCGGCTTGCAAGCCTCCCCCTTTTCTTCCAAACATAACGATGGTCATTATGGCCAAACAGTTCTATTTTTGTTTCATCAGACCAGAGGACATTTCTCCAAAAAGTACAATCTTTATCGCCATGTGCTGTTGCAAACCGTAGTCTGGCATTTTTATGGTGGTTTTGGAGCAGTGGCTTCTTCCTTGCTGAGCGGCCTTTCAGGTTATGTTGATACAGGACTCGTTTTACTGTGGATATAGGTACTTTTGTACCTGTTTCCTCCAGCATCTTCACAAGGTCCTTTGCTGTTGTTCTGGAATTGATTTGCACTTTTTGCACCAAGGTACGTTTATCTCTAGGAGACAGAACGCATCTCCTTCCTGAGCGGTATGACGGCTGCGTGGTCCCATGGTGTTTATACTTGCATACTATTGTTTGTACAGATGAACGTGGTACCTTCAGGTGTTTGGAAATTGCTCCCAAGTATGAACCAGATTTGTGGAGGTCTACAATTTTTTTCTGAGGTCTTTGCTGATTTCTTTTGATTTTCCCATGATGTCAAGCAAAGAGGCACTGAGTTTGAAGGTAGGCCTTGAAATCCACAGGTACACCCCCAAATGACAAAAATGTTGCCAATTAGCCTATCAGAAGCTTCTAAAGCCATGACATAATTTTCTGGAATTTTCCAAGCTGCTTAAAGGCACAATCAACTTAGTGTATGTAAACTTCTGACCCACTGGAATTGTGATACAGTGAATTGTACGTTAAATAATATGTCTGTAAACAATTGTTGGACAAATTACTTGTGTCATGCACAAAGTAGATGTCCTAACCAACTTGCCAAAACTATAGTTTGTTAACAAGAAATTTGTGGAGTGGTTGAAAAACAAGTTTTAATGACTCCAACCTCAGTGTATGTAAACTTCCAACTTCAACTGTATTTATAGTATTACATTGTTATTGATTACTGCATTGTTGGGTTTTGAGTTTTGCGTTTCACTATACTTGTGCATGTGACATTACTAATTTGAATCCTGAAACTCCCTCTCCTTCTCTACCGCACACCTGCTGTGTCGACCTCTGAATGATCGGCTATTAAAAGCCAACTGACATATTCTGCTAAGGTGCTGACCTTTTGCACCCTCTGCAACTACTGTGATTATTATTTTACCCTGCTGATCATCTATGAATGTTTCAACATCTTGAATAACGACCTGGGCTTAAAGGCTATGTACTCTTATAAACCCCAGCTGGCACAGCCAGAGGACTGGCCATCTGTCAGAGCCTGTATCCTCTCTAGGTTTCTTCCTAGGTTCTGGCCTTTCTAGGGAGTTTTTCCGTGCTTCTACATCTGCATTGCTTGCTGTTTGGGGTTTTAGGCTGGGTTTCTGTATAGCACTTTGAGATATCAGCTGATGTAAGAAGGGCTTTATAAATAGATTTAATTGATTGATTGATCATGTCTAGTCTCCAGGGATGGAGGGTTCAATTGTGGGATGCAAGGAGGGTGGAGGGTTGGTGGGAGGAAGGGAGGAAGGGAAGGATGAAAGGAGGGAGAATGGAAAAAAGAGGAGGGTGGACGGGAGGGAGGGAGGGATGGAAGGAGAAAGGAGGGTGGGAGAGAGGGATGGAATGAGAAAGGAGGGTGGGAGGGAAAAAGAGAGGAGGGAGGGAGGGAGAAAGGAGGGTGGGTGGGTGGGAGGGATGGAAAAAGAGAGCAGGGAGGGAGGGAGGGAGGGAAGGAAGGAAGGAAGGAAGGAAGGAAGGAAGGAAAAAAAAGAGGGATGGGGAGGGATGGAAAAAGAGGGAGGGAGGGAGGGAGGGAGGGAGGGAGGGAGGGAGGGAGGGAGGGAGGGAGGGAGGGAAAAGAGGGAGGGGGAGGGATGGAAAAAGAGGGAGGGATGGAAAAAGAGAGGGAGGGAGGGAGGGAGGGAGGGAGGGAGGGAGGGAGGGAGGGAGGGAGGGGAAAAGATCACATTTGGCTACAAATATTGAGGTGGGTTATTATAATACTTAATAATACACTACCTGTTAGGGTACACACAATGAAATATATTGAAGAAGAAATGGCAGACAGTAGACAAATAGTTAAATAAAATTCAATGGAATGAACATGAAATTGCTGTTCAAAGACCGTCCATTGGCATTTTCTACAAGAAATCTGCCTCCAGAAATAAAAGCTTCTCCCAAGTGGGTGTGACACCTACTCCCGTTGCCTGCTGCACTGCTGCTTAGACTCCATCTGGTGATCTGTTCACCGTCTACCCTGGCCTGTCTCCCCCTGTCTGGTACAGGTACCCCCACCACACTCCCCCCTTTCTCCCGAGCTTCTGCTCGCCTCCAGACACAGGCACTGTTGGGGTGAGTGACTCCGAACTTACAATGGCTAGCCCCAAGTCGTTATAGATTTTATTTTATTCTTGTGCATTTTGCTATTTTGCTATTTGCCTCATGACTCCTGCGTGCTCTATTGACTATGAACTTTCTTTACTCAACTGTGGGACAGACTATGTTTGTTCCCAGACTCTGGACTTTCTATTGGTTACACAGACGTTTGGCCTCCCATCCTATTCTAACCACCTCTCGCCGGCTTTTTCTATTCATGTTACCTGATGAAATTGCTGTACAATATGATCTTGTTGCCATCTGGTGCACATTCAGATGTTATAAATCAGCACTGCAGAGCTCTCCCTGTCCTCTGCTGTGCCTTGATTGTATAACTGTTGATGATATCTGGAAATGTGCATGTACACCCTGGCCCATCTACTGTTGCTAGTCCCAATTCTGACTTGTGCTCTGATATCTGGTTCACTGGTTTCTGCTCTCGTAAAAGCCTGAGTTTTCTGGACGTAACACTAGAAGCTTATTACCTAAAATGGATCAATTGAAAGTGTGTGTTCACAGCTCCAATCCAGATGTGTTGGTTATTACTGAGACGTGGTTAAGAAAGAGTGTTTTGAATACTAATGTTAACCTTTCTGGTTATAACCTTTTTCGGCAAGACAGATATTCCAAAGGTGGTGGAGTGGCAATCTTTACCAAGGATCACCTTCAGTGCTCGGTTGTCTCCACCAAGTCTGTACCCAAACAATTTGAATTTGTCCTGCTAGGTGACCTACACTGGGACATGCTTAAACCACCTGACCAAGTCCTAAAGCAATGGGACTCCCTAAATCTTTCTCAGATTATTACCAATCCCACAAGTTATGACTCCAAATACCCAGAAAAGGCTTCTCCCCTCGATGTTATCCTCACAAAAAAACCTGATAGGTATCAGTCTTGTGTTTTCTGTAATGACCTTAGTGATCACTGTTTTACAGTGTGTGTTCGTAGTGGCTGCTCATTGAAACGACCTGTCCTGATTTGTCATAGAGACTTGCTAAAGGACTTTAATGAGCAAGCCTTCCTTCATGAACTGGCCTCTGTAAAATGATATAGAATCAACTTGATCCACTCTGTTGAAGACGCTTGGATCTTCTTTTTGATATTTTTAGTGGTATTGTTAACAAACACGCCCCCATAAAGAAAATGAGAATCAAAAACAGTGTCACAACGTCGACTGAAGGTGGCGCCTCTCCTCGTTCGGGCGGCGCTCGACGGTCGTCATCGCCGGCCTACTAGCTGCCACCGACCCTCTGTTAATTTTCTTTTGGTTAGGTCTGGTTTAGGTTTGCACCTGTATTGTGTTAGTTCATTGGGGGGGGGGGGGGTTATTTAGTCTTTCTGTTTAGGTTTGGGTTTGTGCGTGATTGTTTTTGTCTGGTTTGTTAGGCTGGGGTTAGGTGTTTTTTTCCCTCTGCCTTTGTGTGTTATAAGGCTGCGAGATTTGGGCTGCGTCCCTACTCTGTTTTCGGGCTCGTTCCGTTATTGTATTGTTGCCCTGCCTTACCTGTTTTTTGGCAGTTTTGGGATTGTGCCTATTAAACGTGTTTCCACGGACATTAGTCTCCTGCGCCTGACTTCACCCCTCCTGCTTCCTTGAGTACCCTGACAAACAGGTTCAGCCCCTGGTTTGACCGTGATCTTGCAGAGTTACTCCACCTCAAGAATTGCATTTGGCGAAAAGCTCGGCACATGCATACTCTGGCTGACTGGCTATTGTTCAGGCAAATGAGAAATAAGTGCACTCAGGCCACCCGGAAGGCCAAAGTTATTGACTTTAAGGAGCAGTTCTGTCTCTGTGGGTTTAACCCCAAGAAGTTCTGGAAAACGGTGAAAGACCTGAAGAATAATCCCTCCTCACAGCTGCCCATGTCCCTTAATGTTGATGATGTGGTTGTTACTGACAAGAAGCACATGGCTGAGCTCTTTAATCACCACTTCATTAAGTCAGGATTCCTATTTGATTCAGCCATGCCTCCTTGCCTGTCCAACATTTCCTAATTTCCCACCCCTTCTAATGCAATTTTCCCCGATGCTTCTCCCTCTTTTTCCCCTGCCCCGCTACAAAATTTCTCCCTGCAGGTAGTCACTGAGTCCAAGGTGCTAAAGGAGCTCGTGAAACTTGAACCCCAAAAACCATCTGGGTCAGATGGTTTAGACACTTTCTTACTTAATTAACTTCTTCGGGATCGGTGTCCCTTCCACGGGATGGTTAAGATAATGTAGGCTAATGCGATTAGCATGAGGATGTAAGTAACAAGAAATATTTCCCAGGACAAAGACATATCTGATATTGGCAGAAAATGTTAATTATTGTTAATCTAAATGCACTGTCCAATTTACAGTAACTATTACAGTGAAAGAATACCATGCTATTGTTTGAGGAGAGTGCACAATTTTGAACATTATCTTTTACCAGATCTAAATACATTCCTTTCCCATTTCCACAAACTTCAAAGTGTTTCCTTTCAAGTGGTACCAAGATTCAGGGCCTGAGCTACAGGCAGTTAGATTCGGGTATGTCATTTTAGGTGAAAATTGAAAAAAAAGGCTAATCCTTAATTGAAATGCATTCCAGTTGACTACCTCATGAAGCTGGTTGAGAGAATGCCAAGATTGTGCAAAGCTATCATCAAGGCAAAGGGTGGCTACTTTGAAGAATCTCAAATATAAAATGTATTTTGATTTGTTTAACACTTTTTTGGTTACTACATGATTCCATATGTGTTATTTCATAGTTTTAATGTCTTCACTATTATTCTACAATGTAGAAAATAGTACAAATAAAGAAAAACCCTGGTTGTTTTGTATTCTCCTACATTTCCACAAACTCCAAAGTGTTTCCTTTCAAATGGTACCAAGAATATGCATATCCTTGCTTCAGGGCCTGAGATACAGGCAGTTAGATTTGGGTATGTCATTTTAGGCAACAATTTTAAAAAGGCGGTGGATCCTTAAGGTTGCTGCCCTTATCATTGCTGTAACGATGTGCGCTGAGAGTCGGGAAGCAAGTTCAGGAAGTGAGTGTTTTAATAAATAAACACAACATAATACATAACACAAAACAAGAAACACGAACAATGCACAGACATGAAACTGAAACAATAACGCCTGGGGAAGAAACCGAAGGGAGTGACATATATAGGGAAGGTAATCAGGGAAGTGCTGGAGTCTAGGTTTTAACATGTCTCTCCTTTCTGGGGAGATTCCCATCGCTTGGAAGGCAGCCACGGTTCGTCCTTTATTTAAAGGGGGAGATCAAAATGATCCTAACTGTTATAGGCCAATTTCTATTTTGACCTGTTTATCAAAAGTGTTGGATAAACTTGTCAATAATTAACTGACTTTGCTTTCTTGATGTATATAGTATTCTCTCTGGAATAAAAACTGGTTTCCGCTCAGGTTATGGATGTGTCACTACAAGCTCAAAGTTCCTCAATGATGTCACCATTGCCCTTGATTCTAAGCAATGTTGTGCTGCTATTTTTATTGACTTGGCCAAAGCTTTTGATACGGCAGACCATTCCATTCTTGTGGGAAGGCTAAGGAGTATTCGGTGTCTCTGAGGGGTCTTTGGCCTGGATTGCAAACCTCTCTCAAAGAGTGCAGCGTATAACTTCTATGGGCTAGGTGGGACGTTAGCGTCCCACTCTATTCAACAGCCAGTGGAATCGCGTGGCGCAAAATACAAATACCTCAAAAATGCTAGAACTTCAATTTCTCAAACATATGACTATTTTACACCATTTGAAAGATAAGACTCTCGTTAATCCAACCACGTTGTCCGATTTCAAAAAGGCTTTACAGCGAAAGCAAAACATTAGATTATGTCAGGAGAGTACCCAGCCAAAAATAATCACACAGCCATTTTCAAAGCAAGCATATATGTCACAAAAACCAAAACCACAGCTAAATGCAGCACTAACCTTTGATGATCTTCATCAGATGACACTCCTAGGACATTATGTTATACAATACATGCATGTTTTGTTCAATCAAGTTCATATTTATATCAAAAACCAGCTTTTTACATTAGCATGTGATGTTCAGAACTAGCATACCCACCGAAAACATCCGGTGAATTTACTAAATTACTCATGATAAACGTTGACAAAATACATAACAATTATTTTAAGAATTATAGATACAGACCTCCTTTATGCAAACGTTGTGTCAGATTTTAAAATAGCTTTTCTGCAAAAGCACATTTTGCAATATTCTGAGTACATAGCTCATCACGGCTAGCTATTTTGACACCCACCAAGTTTGGGGCAACCTAAACTCAGAATTACTATTAGAAAAATTGCATTACCTTTGCTGTTCTTCATCAGAAATCACTCCCATGACTTCTACTTCAACAACAAATGTTGTTTTGGTTCCAAATAATCCATAGTTATATCCAAATACCTCCGTTTTGTTTGTGCATTCAGGTCACTATCCGAAGAGTAACGCACGAGCAGATTTCGTGACAAAAAAATTCAAAATATTCAATTATCGTACTTAGAAGCATGTCAAACGCTGTTTAAAATCAATTTTTATGCAATTTTTCTCAAAAAATAGCGATAATATTCCAATTGGACAACATTGTATTCATTCACAGAGTGAAAGAAAAAATGGTGAAGTCTCATGAACGCACATCTCAGTCTCACTGTCCCCAGGCAGGCCACTTACAAACTCTGCTGCTGTACTTTGCCCAGAGACAGGACACACGTCATTCCGCTTTCTGAGGGCTTTGGAGAGCCAATGGAAGCCTTAGAAAGTGTCACGTAACAGCACAGATGCTGTAATTTCGATAGAGATGCAACAGAAGGACTACAAAATGTCAGACAGGCCACTTCCTGCATGGAATCTTCTCAGATTTTTGCCTGCCATATGAGTTCTGTTATACTCACAGACACCATTCAAACAGTTTTAGAAACTTTAGAGTGTTTTCTATCCAAATCGACTAATTATATGCATTTCTCGTTTCTGGGCAAGAGTAGTAACCAGTTTAAAATGGGTACGTTTTTTATCCGGCCGTGAAAATACTGCCCCTTAGCCCCAACAGGATAAAGTGAGAACATCTGCTTACTCAGCCACTGTCTGTCACCAAGGGAGTACCTCAAGACTCAATCCTAGGCCCCACGCTCTTCTCAATTTACATTAACAACATAGCTCAGGCAGTAGGAAGCTCTCTCATCCATTTATATGCAGATGATACAGTCTTATACTCAGCTGGTCCCTCCCCGGATTTTGTCTTAAACACTCTAAAACAAAGCTTTCTTTGCGTCCAACAAGCTTTCTCTGCCCTTAATCTTGTTCTGAACACCTCCAAAACAAAAGTAATTTGGTTTGGTAAGAAGAATGCCCGTATCCCCTCCGGTGTGATTACTACCTCTGAAGGTTTAGAGCTTGAGGTGGTCACCTCATACAAGTAACTTGGGAGTATGGCTAGACGGTGCACTGTCCTTCTCTCAGCACATATCAAAGCTGCAGTCTAAAGTTAAATCTAGACTTGGTTTCCTCTATCGTAATCGCTCCTCTTTCACCCCAGCTGCCGAACT
>NC_042992.1:5623437-5715937 GCF_901001165.1 Salmo trutta | reverse complement strand
CGCATCGTAGTTTATGTTATTTACCGTCATCATTTAACCGTTATCATTCTCTACTGTCGTTCATATTTCACTATAACGTCTTGTTTATCTCCGTGTGTCTCTGCAGTTACTGGCACCATGTCATGTTAAAGGAGGACCGACCGGAATTACAGTACCAAAGTGTGGTTCCTGGAGGGGGTATTGTGAATGCCACCTCTCTGCTCAACGGGGTGTGGGGGGGGGGACTATTCCCACTTGACATGTTAAAAATAGCAAAGTACTTGTCTTTGATACATTGATGTTGTCTACTGCTAAAATAATGTTATTTTCAGTACATTGAAGCTTTAGATCATAATAATGTGTATTTAAAATGTTTAGCAAAACTCCCTTCAATAGAACTGGCCACTATACTCTGTGTGTCTTGTGAGTTGTATGTTACGTCATTTTCACAAGTTGAGGCTTTAGAATGGTAAGTCAAAATAAATAAATAAATAAATTACATTTTGTCTATTTTAAAGCACTTTTGGTTTATTTTCTCCAGTCATTTGTATTATTATTTTTGTATTATTATTTGAGAAATAATCTCAAATGTCTCTCGTTGTCTCCTTTGTCATCCCTAACAGTTGTGAGAGTGTCTGTGATGAGATAAATAGTACCTCTCTGATGTCGTGAGCATATCACAGCCGGGGTCTCCAACCTTTTCTAGAACGAGAGCTACTTTAAAAAAAAAAAACATGAAACACATCGTGAGCTACTCATTTTTTTATATATAGCTTTCCAATAGACACATTCTTCTGCTCTCCCCTCGTGTAAATGAGATGTGTTTTGTGTCAACATAGCTGGTGTATAATGGTTAATACACAACTCTAAGGGGGCCCCATGAAATTATATTTTGTATTTTCCTTAATTCAGTTCTCTGTTATATTTTGTCCTGGTTTTGAAAAAAATTCAAAAATAAAATAAAACAAATTATTCTCAATATTATAATAATTAATAGAGAAACAACGGAAATTAATGTTCTGAGTCCATTTCAATGCTTAAATCACATCAGAAGACTATTATAAATTAACACATTTAGATTTTTGTTGGTGTAATTCCCCTCTAATGTGGCGGTCAAGTTTCTGGTGCTGCAGCACATGTCATGGCAGTTGGCTAAACAATGGCCACCAAATTGATACAAATAATCCCAATCTGTCAGCTAAGCCTACTTTGCAGTTAACATTTAATTGAGAAAATCTTTCTGTCTTCTCACAAGACGATAATCATTAGCATAGAGTTGTCATCAAGGCAAAGGGTGGCTATTTGAAGAATTTCAAATATTAACTATATTTTGATTTGGTTAACACTTTTTTTGGTTACTACATGATTCCGTATGTGTTATTTCATAGTTCTGATATCTTCACTATTATTCTACAATGTAGAAAATAGTAAAAACAAAAGAAAAACCTTTGAATGAGTAGGTGTGTTCTAAAACTTTTGACTGTTAGTGTATGCCTCATCACACTTCTATATCTGAGATCTACAGACAGTTCCTTGGACTTTATGGTATAGTTTCTGCTCTGACATGCACTGTCAACTGTGGGACCTTATATAGACAGATGTGTTTCTTTCTAAATTTATTTTATTTTATTTATTTTATTTCACCTTTATTTAACCAGGTAGGCAAGTTGAGAACAAGTTCTCATTTACAATTGCGACCTGGCCAAGATAAAGCAAAGCAGTTCGACAACATACAAAAACACAGAGTTACACATGGAGTAAAACAACATACAATCAATGATGCAGTAGAAAAAAAAAAATAAGACTATATACAATGTGAGCAAATGATGTGAGATAATGGAGGTAAAGGCAAAAAAATGCCATGGTGGCAGAGTAAATAAAGTATGGCAAGAAAAACACTGGAATGGTAGATTTGTAGTTTGAAGAAAGTTAAAAGTTAAAATATAAATAATATGGTGCAAAGGAGCAAAAAATAAATAAAATAAATAAATACAGTAGGGGAAAAGGTAGTAGTTTGGGCTCAATTAAAGATGGGCTATGTACAGGTGCAGAGATCTGTGAGCTGCTCTGACAGCTGGTGCTTAAAGCTAGTGAGGGAGATAAGTGTTTCCAGTTTTAGAGATTTTTGTAGTTCGTTCCAGTCATTGGCAGCTGAGAACTGGAAGGAGAGACGACCAAAGGAGGAGTTGGCTTTAGGGGTGACCAGAGAGATATACCTGCTGGAGCGCGTGCTACAGGTGGGTGCTGCTATGGTGACCAGTGAGCGGAGATAAGGGGGGACTTTACCTAGCAGGGTCTTGTAGATGACCTGGAGCCAATGTGTTTGGCGACGATTATGAAGTGAAGGCCAGCCAACGAGAGCATACAGGTCGCAGTGGTGGGTTGTATATGGGGCTTTGGTGACAAAACGGATGGCACTGTGATAGACTGCATCCAGCTTGTTGAGTAGGGTATTGGAGGCTATTTTGTAAATGACATCGCCGAAGTCGAGGATTGGTAGGATGGTCAGTTTTACGAGGGTATGTTTGGCAGCATGAGTGAAGGATGCTTTGTTGCGAAATAGGAAGCCAATTCTAGATTTCACTTTGGATTGGAGATGATTGATGTGAGTCTGGAAGGAGAGTTTACAGTCTAACCAGACACCTAGGTATTTGTAGTTGTCCACAAATTCTAAGTTAGAACCGTCCAGAGAAGTTATGCTGGATGGGCGGGCAGGTGCCGGCAGCGATCGGTTGAAGAGCATGCATTTAGTTTTACTTGTGTTTAGGAGCAGTTGGAGACCACGGAAGGAGAGTTGAATGGCATTGAAGCTCGTCTGGAGGGTTGTTAACACAGTGTCCAAAGAAGGGCCAGAAGTATACAGAATGGTGTCGTCTGCGTAGAGGTGGATCAGAGATTCACCAGCAGCAAGAGCAACATCATTTATGTATACAGAGAAAAGAGTTGGCCCAAGAATTGAACCCTGTGGTACCCCCATAGAGACTGCCAGAGGTCCAGACAGTAGGCCCTCCGATTTGACACACTGAACTCTGTCAGAGAAGTAGTTGGTGAACCAGGCGACGCAATCGTTTGAGAAACCAAGGCTACTAAGTCTGCCGATGAGGATGTGGTGATTAACAGAGTCCAAAGCTTTGGCCAGGTCAATGAATACGGCAGCACAGTAATGTTTCTTATCGATGGCGGTTACGATGTCGTTTAGGACCTTGAGCGTGGCTGAGGTGCATCCATGAACAGCTCTGAAACAAGATTGCATAGCGGAGAGGGTGCAGTGGGATTCAAAATAGTCGGTAATCTGTTTGTTGACTTGGCTTTCGAAGACCTTAGAAAGGCAGGGTAGGATGGATATAGGTCTGTAGCAATTTGGGTCAAGAGTGTCACCTCCTTTGAAGAGGGGGATGACAGCAGCTGCTTTCCAATCTATGGGAATCTCAGACGACACGAAAGAGAGGTTGAACAGGCTAGTAATAGGGGTTGCAATAATTTCGGCAGATAACTTTAGAAAGAAAGGGTCCAGATTGTCAAGCCCAGCTGATTTGTAGGGGTCCAGATTTTGCAGCTCTTTCAGAACATCAGCTGAATGGATTTGGGAGAAGGAGAAATGGGGGAGGCTTGGGCGAGTAGCTGTGGGGGGTGCAGTGCTGTTGAATGCAGTAGGGGTAGTTAGGTGGAAAGCATGGCCAGCCGTAGAAAAATGCTTATTGAAATTCTCAATTATAGTGGGCTTATCGGTGGTGACAGAGTTTCCTATCCTCAGTGCAGTGGGCAGTTGGGAGGAGGTGTTCTTATTCTCCATGGACTTTACAATGTCCCAGAACTTTTTAGAGTTGGAGTTGCACGAAGCAAATTTCTGTTTGAAAAAGCTAGCCTTGGCATTTCTAACTGCCTGTGTGTATTGGTTTCTAACTTCCCTAAAAAGTTGCATATCGCGGGGGCAGTTCGATGCTAATGCAGAACGCCACAGGATATTTTTGTGTTGGTTAAGGGCAGTCAGGTCTGGGGAGAACCAAGGGCTATATCTGTTCCTGGTTCTAAATTTCTTGAAAGGGGCATGCTTATTTAAGATGGAGAGGAAGGCATTTTAAAAAAATAACCAGGCATCCTCTACTGACGGGATGAGGTCAATATCCTTCCAGGATACCAGGGCCAGGTCGATTAGAAAGGCTTGCTCGTTGAAATGTTTCAGGGAGCGTTTGACAGTGATGAGTGGAGGTCGTTTGACCGCTGACCCATTACGGGTGCAGGCAATGAGGCAGTGATCGCTGAGATCTTGGTTGAAAACAGCAGAGGTGTAATTAGAGGGCACATTGGTTAGGATGATATCTATGAGGGTGCCAGTGTTTGCGGCTTTGGGGTTGTACCTGGTGGGTTCATTAATAATTTGTGTGAGATTGAGGGCATCAAGCTTGGATTGTAGAATGGCTGGGGTGTTAAGCATGTCCCAGTTTAGGTCGCCTAGTAGCACGAGCTCTGAAGATAGATGGGGGGCAATCAGTTCACATATGGTGTCCAGAGCACAGCTAGGGGCCGAGGGGGGTCTATAGCAGGCGGCAACGGTGAGAGACTTGTTTTTGGAGAGGTGGATTTTTAAAAGTAGAAGTTCAAATTGTTTGGGTACAGACCTGGATAGCAGGACAGAACTCTGCAAGCTATCTCTGCAGTAGATTGCAACACCGCCCCCTTTGGTCGTTCTATCTTGTCTGAAAACGTTGTAGTTAGGGATGAAGATTTCACAGTTTTTGGTGGACTTCCTAAGCCAAGATTCAGACACAGCTAGGACATCCGGGTTGGCAGAGTGTGCTAAAGCAGTGAATAAAACAAACTTAGGGAGGAGGCTTCTAATGTTAACATGCATGAAACCAAGGCTATTACGGTTACAGAAGTCATCAAAAGAGAGCGCCTGGGGAGTAGGTGTGGAGCCAGGCACTGCAGGGCCTGGATTCACCTCTACATCCCCAGCAGAGCAGAGAAGAATAAGTATGAGGGTACGGCTAAAAGCTATAAGAATTGGTCGTCTGTGACGTCCAGAATAGAGAGAAAAAGGAGCAGGTATCTGGGGGCGATAAAATAGCTTCAAGGTATAATGTACAGACAAAGGTATGGTGGGATGTGAGTACAGAGGAGGTAAACCTAGGCATTTAGTGATTATGAGAGAGATATTGTCTCTAGAGACATCATTGAAACCAGAAGATGTCATAGCATGTGTGGGTGGAGGAACTGAGAGGTTGGATAAGGTATAATGAGCAGGGCTAGAGGCTCTACAGTGAAATAAATCATGTCCAAACCATTGAATTGGCCACAGGTGGACTCCAATCAAGTTGTAGCGACATCTCAAGGATGATCAATGGGAAATTGGATAGAACTGAGCTCAATTTCGAGTCTCATAGTAAAAGGATTTGAATACTTATGTAAATTAGATATTTCTGTATTTTATTTTCAATACATTTGCAGAAATGTCTAAAAACATTTTTTTCACTTTATTGTGTGTAGATGAGTGAGAATGTCATTATGGGGTATTGTGTGTAGATGGGAGAGAAAACAAATTCATTCAGGCTGTAACACAACATCATGTGGAATAAAGTGCCTTTCAAAAGTATTCATCCCCCTTGGCGTTTTTCCTATTTTGTTGCATTACAACCTGTAATTTAAATGGATTTTTATTTGGATTCCATGTAATGGACAAACACAAAATAGTACAAATTGGTGAAGTGAAATGAAAAAAATAACTTCATTAAAAAAAACAAAAAGGGAAAAGTGGTGTGTGCATACATATTCACCCCATTTGCTATGAAGCCCCTAAATAAGATCTGGTGTAACCAATTACCTTCAGAAGTCACATAATTAGTTAAATAAAGTCCACCTGTGTGCAATCTGTGTCACATGATCTGTGACATGATCTCAGTATATATACACCTGTTCCGAAAGGCCCGATAATCAGCAACACCACTAAGCAAGTGGCACCATAAAGACCAAGGAGCTCTCCAAACAGGTCAGGGACAAAGTAGTGGAGAGGTACAGATCAGGGTTGGGTTATAAAAAAATATCCAGAACTTTGAACATCCCACAGAGCCCCATTAAATCCATTATTAAAAATGGAAAGAATATGGCACCACAACAAACCTGCCAAGAGAGGGCCACCCACCAAAACTCACGGACCAGGCAAGGAGGGCATTAATCAGAGACAAAACAGAGACCAAAGATAAACCTGAAGGAGCTGCAAAGCTCCACAGCAGAGATTGGAGTATCTCTCCATAGGACCACTTTAAGCCGTACACTCCACAGAGCTGGGCTTTATGGAAGAGTGGCCAGAAAAAAAGCCATTGCTAAAAGAAAGAAAATAACTAACTAACTTAAAAGCAGCATTCCCCAAGAGAGGATGGCTTTCACTTCAGCAGTGATAAATTAATTAACTTCTTTGAGGAAAAGATCATGATCATTAGAAAGCAAATTACGGACTCCTCTTTAAATCTGCGTATTCCTCCAAAGCTCCATTGTCCTGAGTCTGCACAACTCTGCCAGGACCTCGGATCAAGGGAGACACTAAAGTGTTTTAGTACTATATCTCTTGACACAATGATGAAAATAATCATGGCCTCTAAACCTTCAAGCTGCATACTGGACCCTATTCCAACTAAACTACTGAAAGAGCTGCTTTCTGTACTTGGCCCTCCTATGTTGAACATAATAAACGGCTCTCTATCCACCGGATGTGTACCAAACTCACTAAAATTGGCAGTAATAAAGCCTCTCTTGAAAAAGCCAAATCTTGACCCAGAAAATATAAAAAACTATTGGTCTATATCGAATCTCCCATTCCTCTCAAAAATGTATAAAAAGCTGTTGTGTAGCAACTCACTGCCTTCCTGAAGACAAACAATGTATACAGAACGCTTCAGTCTGGTTTTAGACCATAGCACTGAGACTGCACTTGTGAAGGTGGTAAATTACCTTTTAATGGCATCAGACCAAGGCTCTGCATCTGTTCTCATGCTCCTAGACCTTAGTGCTGCTTTTGATACCATTGATCACCACATTCTTTTGGAGAGATTGGAAACCCAAATTGGTCTACATGGACAAGTTCCGGCCTGGTTTAGATCTTAAATGTTGGAAAGATATCCCCTTGGGTTGTGCCATGGCGGAGATCTTTGTGGGCTATACTCGGCCTTGTCTTGGGACGGTAAGTTGGTGGTTGTAGACATCCCTCTAGTGGTGTGGGGGCTGTGCTTTGGCAAAGTGGGTGGGGTTATATCCTGCCTGTTTGGCCCTGTCCGGGGGTATCATCGGATGGGGCCACAGTGTCTTCTGATCCCTCCTGTCTCAGCCTCCAGTATTTATGCTGCAGTAGTTTATGTGTCGGGGGCTAGGGTCAGTCTGTTACATCTGGAGTATTTCTCTTGTCTTATCCGGTGTCCTGTGCAAATTTATATATGCTCTCTCTAATTCTCTCTTTCTCTCTTTCTTTCTTTCTTTCTTTCTCTCGGAGGACCTGAGCCCTAGGACCATGCCTCAGGACTACCTGGCATGATGACTCCTTGCTGTCCCCAGTCCACCTGGCCATGCTGATGCTCCAGTTTCAACTGTTCTGCCTGCGGCTACGGAACCCTGACCTGTTCACCGGACGTGCTTGTTGCACCCTCGACAACCACTGTGATTATTATTATTTGAACATGCTGGTCATCTATGAACATTTGAACATCTTGGGCATGTTCTGTTATAATCTCCACCCGGCACAGCCAAAAGAGGACTGGCCACCCTTCACAGTCTGGTTCCTCTCTAGGTTTCTTCCTAGGTTCAGGCCTTTCTAGGGAGTTTTTCCTAGCCACCGTGCTTCTACACCTGCATTGCTTTCTGTTTGGGGTTTTAGGCTGGGTTTCTGTACAGCACTTTGAGATATCAGCTGATGTAAGAAGGGCTTTATAGATAAATGTGATTTGATATGGAAGAAGGTACTCTGGTCAGATGAGACAAAAATTGAGCTTTTTGGCCATCAAGGAAACGCTATGTCTGGCGCAAACCCAACACCTCCCATCACCCCGAGAACATCCTCCCCACAGTGAAGCATGTTGGTAGCAGCATCATGCTGTGGGGTTGTTTTTCATCAGCAGGGACTGGGAAACTGGTCAGAAATTTGAAGGAATATCGGATGGCGCTAAATACAGGAAAATTCTTGATGGGAACCTGTTTCAGTCTTCCAGAGATTTGAGACTGGGACGGAGGTTTGTCTTCCAGTAGGACAATGACCCTAAGCATACAGCTAAAGCAACACTTGAGTGGTTTAAGGGGAAACATTTAAATGTCTTGGAATAGCCTAGTCAAAGCCCAGACCTCAAACCAATTGAGAATTTGTGGTATGACTTAAACATTACTGTACACCAGCGGAACTGTCAATAGTTATGAACGCTCAGGTTCTGTTTTATTGTCTTATTTCTTGTTTGTTTCAAAATAAAAATGATTTTGCATCTTCAAAGTGGTAGGCTTGTTGTGTAAATCAAATGATACAACCCCCCCCCCAAAAAAAACTATGTTAATTCCAGGTTGTAAGGCAACAAAATAGGAAAAATGCCAAGGGGTATGAATACTTTCTGAAAGCACTGTATTACGGTGTGAAATTGGACACATTTTGCCACATCTTATGTGTGTTCATATGATATCTGAATGACAACAAAACCAAAACCCTGATGGTCCAGGTCCCCAAAGGCACATAGTCTGTCCATGATAACTACAAGATGGTGATAGCTGGTTAGCCTAATTATATCTACAGTTCCTTCAGATCCCTGAGACTTTTCCCCATTGTGTTGTGCTAAATACAAAATGGATTAAATCAAGTTTTTTTTAAATCACTGGCCTACACACAATACCCCATAGTGTCAAAGTGGAAAAAAAAAATTTCTTCGAAATTTTTACAAATTAGTTAAAAATGAAAAGCTGAAATTTCTTGAGTCAATAGGTATTCATCCCCTTTGTTATGGCAAGCCTAAATCCTTTCAGGAGTAAAAATGTGCTTAACAAGTCACATAATAAGTTGCATGGACTCACTCTGTGTACAATAATAGTATATAACATGATTTTTTTTAATGACCACCTCATCTCTGTATCCCACACATACAATTATCTGTAAGGTCCTTCAGTCGAGCAGTGAATCTCAAACACTGATTCAATCACAAAGACCAGGTAAGGTTTTCCAATGCCTCACAAAGAAGGGCACCTATTGGTAGATGGAAAAAAATAAAAAAGCAGACATTGAATATCCCTTTGCGGATGGTGAAGTTATTAATTCCACTTTGTAGCAATACTCCAAGTCACTACAAAGATACAGGTGTCCTTCCTAACTCAGATGCTGGAGAAGAAGGAAACTGCTCAGGGATTTCACCATGAGGCCTATGGTGACTTTAAACAGTTACAACGTTTAATTGCTGTGATGGGAGAAAACTGACAATGGATCAACAACATTGTAGTTACTCCACAATACTAACCTAACTTGACACAGTGAAAAGAAGGAAGCCTGTAGAGAATAAAAATATGCCAAAAGATTACAGTGAAAAGGAAGTCTGTACAAAATACAAATATTCCAAAACATGCATCCTGTTTGCAACAAGGCACTAAAGTAACACTGCAAAACATGTGACACAGTAATGACCTTTTTGTCTTGAATACAAAGTGTTATGTTTGGAGAAAATCCAAAACAACACATTGCTGAGTACCACTTTCAAGCATAGTGGTGGCAGCATCATGTTATGGGTATGCTTGTAATCTGGGGAGTATTTCAGGATAAAAAATAAACTGAATGGAGCTAAGCACAGGTAATATCCATAGGCAAACCTGGTTCAGTCTGTTTTCCACCAGACACTGGGAAATGAATTCACCTTTCAGCAGGATGATAACCTAAAACACAAGGCCAAATTTGAAAAAGTTTTAAAATAATAATGGGCAAATGTTGCACAAAACAGGTGTGGAAAGCTTACCCAGAAAGACTCACAGCTGTTGTCACCGCCAAAAGTGCATTTGCAAAGTATTGACTCAGTGTGAATATTTATGTAAACAATATATTTATATTTTTCATTTTCAATACATTTAAAAACATTTCTAAAACCATATTTTCACTTTGTCATTATGGGGTATTGTGGGTAGATGGGAGAAATAAAATATATGTATATATTTAATACATTTTTCAATTCAGGCTGTAAGACAACAAAATTGTGGAGCTCCCCAGGTCAGCCCCCCCCCCTCACTTTGTTCCGTCACCTCCCGATTTACAAAATAAGCACTGGTCCTCTGGATACTGTAAGAGAGAGATACATTTTAGCCCCTTAGAGGTGGGAAAGGCATACCGACCCTTAGGCATTGTCTTGGCCCGTTTGGTATGGTGACAGAGAGCACAAAAGTAAGGGCCGAGCCTACATGCGTGCGTGTGCGTGTGTGCGTGCGTGCGTGTGTGCGTTTGTGTGTGTGTGTTCCAATAAGACATAAATAGAATGTGTCTAATGCCAACAGAACAGTTTAGATGGTTTTTGACAGGAAATCAATCGATCAATCAATCTCCTTAATAAATGTAAAGCCACATGTCACCCTGGAAAGGAGAGATGAGGTGGTCTGAACAGGAAAAAAATCAACACTCACACACGCACGCACGCACGCACGCACACACACACACACACACACACACACACACAGCAAAAAGCATTTCTGGAAAGAAATAGCTTTTCAGTGAAATGAGAACCATGATCTGCAAAAATGTACTCTGGCATCCTTGATCGTGATTCCCCATATTAAATAATGATTAAATAATGATTTGAATTTTTCTTGAATTTGAGTTCATATTACACTTCTTAAACTTAGTGAAGTTAAGAAAGACACTCTAGTAATCCTCTAGGGATGGCATTTGAATTAATTAGAATTAATTAATTTCACTATTTATTTATAATATCATGATATTATTTTGGATATCTGGATTGTCGAAACACGTGTTTTCAAAGATATATATTTTTTAAACTTCAATGTAGAATTGCTCGCGCGACTCGCGCTGTGCTCCGCTTGTTTCAGCAGAACGGTGGGGGGGTGGAACGAGAGAGGAGCAGGGGGCCGGTTTGTGTGTGATAGTCTATGTGGGTGGCACTGCGGTAGGCGAGAGAGAGAGAGAGAGAGAGAGAGAAAGTAGCCAAACTAACTTGCGGTATATAGACAACCTTGTTGCTTCCATAGGTTATCTATGGTATTGCCTGTCTTAACTGCAACACGTTGTTGTAAAGAAGCTTGCTAGCTACAGTAGACAGATAAAGTAGAAAGACTTATTGAGGCTATTTTGCTGCGCTCCTCATATTTGTCTACAACAACTCCATTAATATGAAACAACAGCCTACCTGTTGGTTGATCATTGTAGCTTACTCTTTCTCATTTAGCCAATTAAATTCCAGAATTTTAATACAATTTTGCATTCATTAGAAAATCTCCCACTTCACTTGCTACACATTGAGTATTCGAATAACCATATCCATCTCTGATAACCTCACAGTCTCAACCGATAAATATAACATTTTAAGGGTGTTCTGGCCTCCTAGAACACATACTGTAAATATATCATGAGAAATGTGGTCTGCAAATTTAAAGTTGTTCAATGATTCTCTTTGTGGTGTCAGATGCGGACTTATCAGTAGGCAGAAGAGGCAATTGCCTCAGGCCTCACAGCATCAAGGGGTCTCGTAATCTGGGCATTCTGTCTTGCTTCAGCAGGTTGGTTCAACAACAGCAAAATCTGGAATTGTGATACAGTGTATTACAAGTGAAATAATCTGTCTGTTAACAATTGTTGGAAAAATTACTTGTGTCATGCACAAAGTAGATGTCCTAACCGACTTGCCAAAACTATAGTTTGTTAACAAGAAATTTGTGGAGCGGTTGAAAAACTAGTTTTGTGTATGTAAACTTCCGACTTCAACTGTATAACTGTATATAATATTTACAGTTGGAAGTCGGAAGTTTACATACCCTTAGGTTGTATGTACATCTAATTTGTGCATGACACAAGTAATATTGGCAACAATTGTTTACAGACAGATTATTTCACTTATAATTCCCTGTATCACAAGTCCAGTGGGTCAGAAGTTTACATACACTAAGTTGACTGTTGCCTTTAGAACAGCTTGGAAAATTCCAGAAAAATGATGTCAAGCTTCTGATAGGCTAATTGACGTAATTTGAGTAAATTGGAGGTGTACCTGTGGATGTATTGCAAGGCCAACCTTCAAACTCAGTACCTCTTTGCTTGACATCATGGGAAAATCTAAAGAAATCAGCCAAACGTCAGATAAAAAATTGTAGACCTCCAGAAGTCTGGTTCATCCTTGGGAGCAATTTCCAAATACCTGAAGGTACCACATTCACCTGTACAAACAATAGTACGCAAGTATAAACGCCATGGGACCACGAAGCAGTCATACCGCTCAGGAAGGAGACACGTTCTGTCTCCTAGAGATGAACGTTCTTTGGTGCGAAAAGTGTAAATCAATCCAAGAACAACAGCAAAGGACCTTGTGAAACAGGTACCAAACTATCTATATCCACAGTAAAACGAGTCCTATATGGACATAGGAAGAAGGCACTGCTCCAAAACCGCCATAAAAAAGCCAGACTACGGTTTGCAACTGCACATGGGGACAAAGATCGTACTTTTTGGAGAAATGTCCATGAAACAAAAATAGAACTGTTTGGTCATAATAATCATTGTTATGTTTAGAGGAAAAAGGGGGATGCTTGCAAGCCGAAGAACACCATCCCAACCATGAAGCACGAGGGTGGCAGCATCATGTTGTGGGGGTGCTTTGCTGCAGGAGGGGCTGGTGCACTTCACAAAATAGATGGCATCATGACAAAGGAAAATTATGTGAATATATTGAAGCAACATCTCAAGACCTCAGTCAGGAGTTAAAGCTTGGTCGCAAATGGGTCTTCCAAATGACCCCAAGCATACTTCCAAAGTTGTGGCAAAATGGCTTAAGGACAACAAAGTCAAGGTATTGGAGTGACCATCACAAAGCCCTGACCTCAATCCTATAGAAAATGTGTCTGCAGAACTGAAAAAGCGTGTGCGAGTAAGGGGGCCTACAAACCTGACTCAGTTACACCCACTCTGTCAGGAGCAATGGGCCAAAACCCAACTTATTGTGGGAAGCTTGTGGAAGGCTACCCAAAATGTTTGACCCAAGTTAAACAATTTCAAGGCAATGCTAACAAATACTAATTGAGTGTATGTAAACTTCTGACCGACTGGGAATGTGACGAAAGAAATAAGAGCTGAAATAAATCATTCTCTCTACCATTATTCTGACATTTCACATTCTTAAAATAAAGTGGTGATCCTAACTGACCTAAGACAGGGAATTTTTACTAGGAATAAATGTCAGTAATTGTTCAAATCTGAGTTTAAATGTATTTGGCTAAGGTGTATGTAAACTTCCAACTTCAACTGTATATCTACTGTTTAACCCAAGATTTTAATATAACCCAAGTGTCATTAATCACCCACGAACTGGTTCATAATATTGGACTATTCCACTTTGACAGAGTTCCTGTGGATTATTTCACTCGATATGATTGAAAACAGGATTTTCATTGAAATGAAGCTGCAGCAATGAAGCGCTTTCAGAGCAGAGCAGAGAAAATACAAAACAAAGAAGATGAAATGTTTTAATGACCTAAATTAATGCATTTCTTTAGTAAAAAGACAGGTGCTGCTGATAGTACTTGCATCATTGTGGAGAAAGAGGACGTGTGTCTGATGCCGTCTGGCCAAAAAGGATTATGGGGCACTCTGTCGCTCGCTCGGATCCTTTCTCCGAGGAGATAGTTTCAAGTTTCAAGTTTTAATGTCACGTCGACAAGTACAGTGAAATGCCTTTCTTGCTCCAATGCAGTAATCAATATCAATGTAGCAATAAAAATAACAAGGTAGAACAAAAACACGCAAGAAATAAAAATAAGATATAAGAAGTACAAGATAAAGTAAGAAGCAATATACAGGGTCATTTCCAGTACCATATTAATAACAATGTACAGGGATACTGGAGTGATGGAGGCAGATATGTATAGGGGTAAGGTGACTATATACAGGGTCAGTACCATATTAACAATGTACAGGGATACTGGAGTGATGGAGGTAGATATGTATAGGGGTAAGGTGACTATATACAGGGTCAGTACCATATTAACAATGTACAGGGATCCTGGAGTGATGGAGGTAGATATGTATAGGGGTATCGTGACTATATACAGGGTCAGTACCATATTAACAATGTACAGGGATACTGGAGTGATGGAGGTAGATATGTATAGGGGTAAGGTGACTATATACAGGGTCAGTTCCATATTAACAACGTACAGGGATCCTGGAGTGATGGAGGTAGATATGTATAGGGGTATCGTGACTATATACAGGGTCAGTACCATATTAATAACAATGTACAGGGATACTGGAGTGATGGAGGTAGATATGTATAGGGGTAAGGTGACTAGGCATCAATATATATATATATATATATATATATGATAAACAGAGTAGCAGCGGCTTAAATGAAGATTTTATGTGAGTGTGTGTGTAGAGTCAGTATAACTGTGTGTGCATGTTGTGTGTGTGTTGGAGTATCAGTGTGTGTGAGTGTGTAGAGTCCTCTGAGTGTGCATAGACAGTGCAATACAAATGAAAAATGTATACATGAGGTCAACTCAGATAGTCCGTGAAGCCATTCCGCTCGCTGTTTTGCAGTTTTACTGCTTGGGGATAGAAGCTGTTCAGGAGTTAGTTTCAGCCACTTGCTAACTTGAAGGGAAGCTGGCACAGTGTTTGGATGTTGGAATTATTTTGGATGAACTTGTGAAAGAAACCTGCTTTTTTGAAGTGATTTGTTTGACAATCAGAAGAAAAACATCTTGACTGGATGTGTTCATGGGTAATACATTTTTTTTTTACAGTTAAATGACATGCCTTTACTATTAACACCCATCAAAATGTTTTTTTTTTATGACCTGCTTCTGCTTTGGGCCTTCAAATCACTTAGTCCTCCCCTGGGCAAACCAATCCTAAATCAGATTTATTTAACCCTATTTTACCATTCTCATTTACGTCAGTCCTACTCTGAGAATCCTGGTAATCATGTAACAATCTGGGATGTAATGGTGTCTATAGCTAGGACATAATGGTGTCCATAGCTAGGACATAATGGTGTCTATAGCTAGGACATACTGTAATGGTGTCTATAGCTAGGACATAATGGTGTCTATAGCTAGGACATACTGTAATGGTGTCTATAGCTAGGACATAATGGTGTCTATAGCTAGGACATAATGGTGTCTATAGCTAGGACATAGTGGTGTCTATAGCTAGGACATAATGGTGTCTATAGCTAGGACATAATGGTGTCTATAGCTAGGACATAATGGTGTCTATAGCCAGGACATAATGGTGTCTATAGCTAGGACATAGTGGTGTCTATAACTAGGACATAGTGGTATCTATAGCTAGGACATAATGGTGTCTATAGCTAGGACATAATGGTGTCTATAGCTAGGACATAGTGGTATCTATAGCTAGGATATAATGGTGTCTATAGCTAGGACATACTGGTGTCTATAGCTAGGACATAATGGTGTCTATAGCTAGGACATAGTGGTGTCTATAGCTAGGACATAATGGTGTCTATAGCTAGGACATAATGGTGTCTATAGCTAGGACATAGTGGTATCTATAGCTAGGACATAATGGTGTCTATGACTAGGACATAGTGGTGTCTATAGCTAGGACATAATGGTGTCTATAGCTAGGACACAATGGTGTCTATAGCTAGGACATACTGTAATGGTGTCTATAGCTAGGACATAATGGTGTCTATAGCTAGGACATACTGTAATGGTGTCTATAGCTAGGACATAATGGTGTCTATAGCTAGGACATAATGGTGTCTATAGCTAGGACATAGTGGTGTCTATAGCTAGGACATAATGGTGTCTATAGCTAGGACATAATGGTGTCTATAGCTAGGACATAATGGTGTCTATAGCCAGGACATAATGGTGTCTATAGCTAGGACATAGTGGTGTCTATAGCTAGGACATAGTGGTATCTATAGCTAGGATATAATGGTGTCTATAGCTAGGACATACTGGTGTCTATAGCTAGGACATAATGGTGTCTATAGCTAGGACATAGTGGTGTCTATAGCTAGGACATAATGGTGTCTATAGCTAGGACATAATGGTGTCTATAGCTAGGACATAGTGGTATCTATAGCTAGGACATAATGGTGTCTATGGCTAGGACATAGTGGTGTCTATAGCTAGGACATAATGGTGTCCATAGCTAGGACATAATGGTGTCTATAGCTAGGACATACTGTAATGGTGTCTATAGCTAGGACATAATGGTGTCTATAGCTAGGACATAGTGGTATCTATAGCTAGGACATAATGGTGTCTATGGCTAGGACATAGTGGTGTCTATAGCTAGGACATAATGGTATCTATAGCTAGGACATAGTGGTGTCTATGGCTAGGACATAGTGGTGTCTATAGCTTGGTTTTAACCTAATTGGTGACAGATTTTCATGCACATATTCTGAAATCTACATGTAAACAATACACACATTTTCCAAACAGAGATGTTCCCATCAAATGTACCTGTTGTGGATAAAAGCCTGCGCGTGATGGCGTAAGTAGTGCACATAAAGATATATTTTGTGGTTACATTCCCATGTACTGAATAAAAAATACAAGTTAAATTGGTTTCTATCACATTTTCAACTCTACTGATGGTTTTGTCACTAGAAATGTTTTGCTATATAGTGAATATGCCCACTCTGGTGTGGGCAGTGCAATCTAGCCAACAGCTCACAGATCTGATTAATTTAACTAGGCAAATCAGTTAAGAACAAATTCTTATTCACAATGACAGCCTACCGGGAAGAGGGGGTTAAAATGCCTTGTTCAGGGTCAGAACGACAGATTTCTACCTTGTCAGTTCGGGGATTCCATCTTGCAACCTTTCGGTTTCTGGCCCAACGCTCTAACCACTAGGCTACCTGCCGCCCCCATGTGTACTGAACTGTACTGAACGATACAGTGTAGGTATAGAATACATGATGAGATTATTATGGAAACAGCAAAAGAATAGAGATTATTTTTATTTGTCAAACGGCAGCCAAAGCATCGATCATCATGTGACCAGAATAAGACCCTCGGTATTTATTGGAAAGGAGCATCGAGATCATCACCGCTCACTTTCACCAGCCTGAGAAGCTCAAAACTTATTTAATCTATAGCCTAATAAACTGCATGCTTTCCCCAGTCGTAGTGGAGTACCTCACAACATCGAATGACTGCAAGTTTACATCGATATATGATGATTATTATATTAATATTTGTGCATAAAAACGTTTCCATCCACATTACTCGCATAATTAACTTTACAAAAAGTGAATTATGCGAGACACAAAAAAGATCACACATTGTCTAGTGTGTTTTTGTTTTGTTGACATTTGGAAAGTTTCCATCAGACGTCTGGTGAAATTTAATGGCATAAAAAGGTTGGATGGAAATCTGGTTTATGTTTCTTATCTTGCATGGGAAGCTGTCACGCCCTGACCTGAGAGAGACGGTTATTTCTCTATGTCATTATATTTCTATGTTTTGGCCAGGTATGGTTTCCAATCAGAGACATGGGAAGCTATTAGTACTGAATGGATAGATACTGCATACTCACCTCTTTCTAGGTCCATCCAGTCCTGATTAATGCTGTTACACAGCTCAATGTCTTTTATTGAACCTTCCTCTTCCTCCAGGAGTGCCTGGGTGTTTTGTATAAATTCAGTTTGTGATTCATTCCATTCATTGTGTTTGGACGGCAGTTTGTGATTCATTCCATGCATCGTGGTTGGGGTGTGAGGTACATGCTGTATGTTTTCTCTCTCTGCTTTTTGTATCATTAATATATTGCATCTAGGTTTGGGGAGATTTGAGTCAGGAACTAGGATGTTGTGGTAAGGCGAAGGTATGTATAAGGTCCAGGTCTGCTCATTCCGAATGATGACAAATCAATGCTGGTGATGGCCCCCTGAGACCCAAAATCTCACAGCTAGCAGCCCCCTAACTCACTCCATCTACAATTCTCCATTATCCTCTACGGGCCACGGTGGCAGTATTGAGCATTTTGAAAAAAATACGTGCCCATTTTTAACTGCCTCCTACACCAACTCAGAAGCTAGGATATGCATATTATTAACACATTCGGATAGAAAACACTCGGAATTTTCTAAAACAGTTTGAATGGTGTCTGTAAGTATAACAAAACTCATATTGCAGGCAAAAACCTGAGAAAAATAGATTTTAAAAAAATGAGAATTTTGTGGCTGTACTATTTAGTGTCATTGTTTATTAGATACCATAGTGAGAAAGGATTCAGTTCGCAACTCCTACGGATTCCACTAGATGTCAGCGATCTTTATAAAGTTGTTTGAAGCTTCCATGATTAACAGGGAGCAAATAAGAATGCATTGAAGTTGACGTCCGTGGGATGTCGTCACTTCCATTATGGCCTGCACCTGCGCAATCATGAGACACGGGACATTTTTCAAAAACGTTTTTCTAGACACAGGTGAGGTCGGGTTGAAACATTACTGATGTTTCACGTTAAAAATGGCTCTAAAGATTGATGCTAAACAACGTTTGACATGTTTGAACAAACATAAATAGATTATTTTTGTAACTTTTTTAACTTTTTGCCGTGACTTCACACACCCCCCCCGCGCTACTTTTTAGTAGCCACCGAAGCGCTAACAACATGGAACAACTTGGAGTTCTTTGGACATCAATTATGAACTTTGTCAAAAGAAACCACATTTGTTGTGGACCTGGAATTCCTGGAACTGCCAATGGATGAAGATAATCAAAGGTAATGGATTATTGACAATAGTATTATTGATATTACATGGTTACAAGATGATGCTAAGCTAATTAGGCTAGCTTATTGTTCTTAGCACAGCACCTGGTTTATTGCAACTTGTGATTTCCCAGTAAAGTTATTTTGAAATCTGGCAAGACAGTATCATTTACGAAATGTTAAACTATAATTATTTGAATGACAATATTATAATTTACCAATGTTTTCGAATAGTAATTTTGAAAATTGTAACGTTGTTCACCGGAAGCATTTCAGAGAAGAAAAAAATCAGAATTTCACAGCTACTGTAAAATGCGGTTTTTGGATATAAATATGAACTTGATGGAACAAAAAATGCATGTATTGTATAACATAATGTCCTAGGAGTGTCATCTGATGGAGATTGTCTAAGGTTGGTGCATAATTTTAGCTGGTTTCTGCTTTTGGTGACGCCTGACCTTGAATTGAAAATGGATGTTTGTACTTTTGTGGCTATGTACTGTCCTAACATAATCTAACTTTATCCTTTTGCCGTAAAGCCTCTTTGAAAATCGGACAATGTGGTTAGATTAAGGAGATGTTTATCTTTAAATGGTGTAAAATAGTTGATTGTTTGAGAAATTGAAATTATTAGATTTTTGATGTTTTGAATTTCCAGCCTTGCTAGCAATCCCGTCTCAGGGTTCATTGCTAACCCGTGGCCTCAACAGGATATCCCTCTGTCCATCCACACATCACTCCATCACACCCAGCTGTCTTTCTCTCTCTGAATTTTCCCCCCATCAGTGTGTCTCTGAGTGTGATTCTTTCCTTCTCTTTCTCGCTCTCTCTCTCGCTCTTCTTATCCAGCAGTTGTTTTCATTCTTTCATCGACTCATTGAAGGTTTCTGAGTATCTCCATTTCCTGCAAACTAGCTGCACTTCGTTCAGTTTTAAATGTTTTCTAATGGTGTATTTCCGTAATAATGATGCTGATTCATGGTTTTCGACTGGCTGAGAAAAACTGTCTGTTACCTGTCTGTCTCATCCTGACTCCTGACACCCTCGTAATGTTCATTACTACGGGACAGCTGGAGATCAGATTTGAATATTGAAACAATGTTGTAAATGTCAGATAGACAGACAGCAAGGTTTATACAAATACAGACACACACGCACACACACACACGCACGCACATGCGCACGTACACGCACGCACACACACGCACGCACACACACACACACTGTCTGTCTCTGTCTCTCTGTCCCTCTGTCTCTCTTTTTCTGTCACTCTCTGTTTCTCTTTGTCTGTCTCTGTGTCTCTCTCGCTCTCTCTCTCGCTCTCTATGTCTCTGTCTCTCGCTGTCTCTCGCTATCTCTGTTTCTCTTTCTCTGTCTCTCTGTCTCTCTCTCTCTCTCCCTCTCTGCTGAGCAGTTAACGGAATTTCACATCCCTTGACTTTTCCCACAGCCTTATTCTAAAATTGATTAAATTGTTTTTTTCCCCCTCATCAATCTACAGATAATACCCTATAATTACAAAGCAAAAACAGGTTTATAGAAACTTTTCAAATTTGAAAAAAAAAGAAATATCACATTTACATATGTATTCAGAACCTTTACTCAGTACTTTGTTGAAGCACCTTTGGCAGTGATTACAGCCTTGAGTCTTCTTGGGTATGACGCTACAAGCTTGGCACACCTGTATTTGGGGAGTTTCTCCCATTCTTCTCTGGAGATTCCCTCAAGCTCTGTCAGGTTGGGGAGCGTTGCGGCACAGTTATTTTCAAGTCTCGTCAGAGATGTTCGATCGGGTTCTGGCTGGCTCACACATCGACATTCAGAGACTTGTTTCGAAGCCACTCATGCGTTGTCTTGGCTGTGTGCTTAGGGTCATTGTCCTGTTAGAAGGTGAAGCTTCGCCCCAGTCTGAGGTCCTGAGCACTCTAGAGCAGGTTTTCATCAAGGATCTCTCTGTACTTTGATCCATTCATCTTTGCCTCTATCCTGACTAGTCTGGACTATACATTCATGTACATACCACCTCAATTGTCCCGACCAACCAGTGCTCCCGCACATTGGCTAACCGGGCTATCTGCATTGTGTCCCACCACCTGCCAACCCCTCTTTTACGCTACTGCTACTCTCTGTTCATCATATATGCATAGTCACTTTAACCATATCTACATGTACATACTACCTCAATCAGCCTGACTAACTGGTGTCTGTATGTAGCCTCGCTACTGTTATTTTCAAATGTCTTTTTACTGTTGTTTTATGTCTTTACTTACCCACACACACACACCCACACACACACACATTTTTGTTTCACTATTGGTTAGAGCCTGTAAGTAAGCATTTCACTGTAAGGTCTACACCTGTTGTATTCGGCGCACGTGACAAATAAACCTTGTTTGGTTTGATTTGGTCACTCTACCATAAAGGCCTGATTGGTGGAGTGCTGCAGAGATGGTTGTCCTTCTGGAAGTTTTTCCCATCTCCACAGAGGAACTCTGGAGCGCTGTCAGAGTGACCATCGGGTTCTTAGTCACCTCCCTGACCAAGGCCCTTCTCCCCAGATTACACAGTTTGGCCGGGCGGCCAGCTCTAAGAATAGTCTTGGTGGTTCCAAACTTCTTCCATTTAAGTATGATGCAGGCAACTGTGTTCCTGGGGACCTTTAATAGCGCAGACATTTTTTGGTACCCTTCCCCAGATCTGTGCCTCGACACAATACGGTCTAGGAGCTCAGCTCTACGGACAATTCCTTCGACCTCCTGGCTTGGTTTTTGCTATGACATGCACTATCAACTGTGGGACCTTATATAGACAGGTGTGTGCCTTTCCAAATCATGTCCAATCAATTGAACTTACCACAGGTGGACTCCACTCAAGTTGTAGAAACATCTCAAGGATGATCAATGGAAACAGGATGCACCAGAGCTAAATTTTGAGTCTCATAGCAAAGGGTCTGAATACTTATGTAAATAAGGTTTTTCAGTTTTTACATTTTAATGCATTTTCAAACATTTCCAAAAAACGTATTATGGGGTATTGTGATGTCATTTTGGGGTATTGTGATGTCATTATGAAATATTGCGTGTAGATTGCTGAGGATTTGAATTTTTTTATCCATTTTAGAATAAGTCGGTAACGTAACAAAATGTGGAAAAAGTGAACTTTCTGAATACTTACCTGATATATAAACAACTAAACAAATAATCAACAACAATGACCAACGCCGTTCAATTTAGATGTTTAGATTTTTTTTATCAACGCATCATTTCCCTAGAAAGAAATCAAATCATTCAGGAGAGAAATTAAGTCAAGAACAAAAGTACCAGTCAAAAATGTAGACATACCTTCTCATTTAGCTTCATGAGGAATGCTTTTCCAACAGTCTTGAAGGAGTTCCCACAAATACTGAGCACTTTTGGCTGCTTTTCTTTCACTCTGCGGTCCAACCAATCCTAAACCATCTCAATTGGGTTGAGGTCAGGTGATTGTGGAGGTCAGGTGTTCTGATGCAGCACTCCATCACTTTCCTTCTTGGTTAAATAGCCCTTACACAGTGTGGAGGTGTGTTTTGGGTCATTGTCCTGTTGAAAAACAAATTATAGTCCGACTAAGCGCAATGCAGATGGGATGGTGTATTGCTGCAAAATGCTGTGGAAGCCATGCTGGTTAAGTTTCCTTGAATTCTAAATAAATCACAGACAGTGTCACCAGCAAAGCACCCCCACACCATCACACCTCCTCCTCCATGCTTCACGATGGGAACCACACGAGGAGATCATCCATTCACCTACTCTGCGTCTCACAAAGACATTGCAGTTGGAACCAAAAATCTCAAATTTGGACTCATCAGACCAAAGGACAGATTTCCACTGGTCTAATGCCCATTGCTCATGTTTCTTGGCCCAAGCAAGTCTCTTCTTATTGGTGTCTTTTAGTAGTGGTTTCTTTGCAGCAATTCGACCATGCAGGCCTGATACATGCAGTCTCCTCTGAACAGTTGATGTTGAGATGTGTCTGTTACTTGAACTCCGTTAAGCATTTATTGGGCTGCAATCTGAGGTGCAGTTAACTTCAATGAACTTATGATCTGCAGCAGAGGTAACTCTGGGTCTTCCTTTCCTGTGGCGGTCCTCATGAGAGCCAGTTTCATCATAGTGCTTGATGTTTTTTTGCGACTGCACTTGAACTTTAAAATTTCTTGAACTTCTCCGGATTGACTGACCTTCATATCTTAAAGTAATGATGGACTGTCATTTCTCTTTGCTTATTTGAGCTGTTCTTGCCATAATATGGACTTGGTCTTTTACCAAATAGGGCTATCTTCTGTATACCACCCCTACCTTGTCACAACACAACTGATTGGCTCAGACGCATTAAGAAAGAAATTCCACAAATTAACTTTTAACTAGGCACACCCGTTAAAACTTCTTTGGGATCGGTGTCCCTTCCACGGGACGGTTGAGCTAACATTGGCTAATGCGATTAGCTTGGTAAGTTACAAGAACATTACTTGGTAAGTAAGAAGAACATTTCCCAGGACACAGACATATCTGATATTGGCAGAAAGCTTAAATTATTGCTAATGTAACTGCATTATCCAATTTAGAGTAGCTATTACAGTGAAAGAATACCATGCTATTGTTTGAGGAGAGTGCACAATTTTGTACATGAAAAGGTATTAATAAACAAATTAGGCACATTTGGGGAGTCTTGATACAATATTTTGTACAGAAATGTAATGGTTCATTGGATCAGTCTAAAACTTTGCACATACACTGATGCCATCTAGGAGCCAAAGTCTAAATTGCACCTGGACTGGAATAATACATTATGGCCTTTCTCTTGCATTTCAAATATGATAGTACAAAAAAATACAATAGAACGGTTGTTTTTTTCTTTGTATTATATTTTACCAGATCTATTATCAGATCTAACTACATTCCTTTCCCATTTCCACAAACTTTAAAGTTTTTCCTTTCAAGTGGTACCAAGATTCAGGGCCTGAGCTACAGGCAGTTAGATTTGGGTATGTCATTTTAGGCGAAAATTGAAAAAAAGGGGCTAATCCTTAATTGAAATGCATTCCAGTTGACTACCTCATGAAGCTGGTTGACATAATGCCAAGAGTGTGCAAAGCTGTCATCAAGGCAAAGTGTGGCTACTTTGAAGAATATCAAATATAAAATGTATTTTGATTTGTTTAACACTTTTTTGGTTACTACATGATTCCATATGTGTTATTTCATAGTTTAAATATCTTCACTATTATTCTACAATGTAGAAAATAGTAAAAATAAAGAAAAACCCTGTTATGAGTAGGTGTGTCCATATGTTTTAATTGGTACTGTATGTGGGACGCTGGGCTGAAGGGAATTGTAGTTTTCATTAGGCAAATATTCAGCCTTGTTCAGGGCTGAAACTTGGTAATTAACTTCAATGACCATAATCCATTGCGCCTGTTTGTTTCGGCTCAGCCGGAGACAGATATCCTACACGCAGACCACATGAGAGGTCAGCTTGCTACTTGCCTACCTAAATAGGATGACTCAAAGACAGTACAGTATGGGAAGCACAGAGATAACGTCGTCTGACTGTTTTGCTGCTACAGCCTGAGCAGAGATGAGAAGATGACTTTAAGAAATAAATAATAATAAAGTCACCAAATAAAAACTAAGTAATATACACAACTGAAATATTTAATTATTTCATAGTTATTTCCTGTTTTTCTGTTGATGTCTACAAAATATGGACCTGTGTCACGACTGTGACGGATGGTGGCGCCCCTCCTCGGCCGGGCGGGGCTCCGCGGTCGTCGTCGCCGAACTACTAGCTGCCATCGATCCCTGTTTTGTTTCACTTTCGTTTGGTTAGGTCTAGGTAGGCACGCACCTGTTTTGGGTTAGTCATTAGAAAGGGGGGGGTTATTTAGGTTAGCGTAGGATGTATGGTTTTTGTACGTGATTGTGTTTCTCTGTTTGCTTTGCTTGGTGACACTCTGATTTTGTATTTTGCAGTAGTGCGTGTGTTTGCACCAACAGTGTTTTGTCCCCTGTGTTTGGGGCACCTTGTTTTGTTGTGCGCTTTGATCGCTGTTTTGGGAAGGCTTGTGTTTTTGCCGTTGTGCTTATTAAAGCCACTACCCTGTACCGCAGCTTCCTGCATTTGATTCCTCACCCACTACACCCAAGCGTGACAACCTGACAGAGACCATGGAATGTTTTCAATGTTTTGGCAATTGAATGTTTACTATTTTTTGGCTTTGTAACTTCCATTATGAAGCTCTAAAATCACTTCAACACTATTATTTCATATCTCATACAATGTTTAAAAGAATAATCTAAATCGAATTCGAAAACCGTGATTACATAGTTTTTTTTAATAACAGAAGCGAAACCGAACAGACCACAAAAGGATTCATCTCTCAACTCTACTACATTGTACCTCTCTGCTGTTGTGGGTTGGCATAGTGCAGCCAGCAGGCTCTTCCTTCTCTTGCCCCTCCAACCCCCCCCCCCCCCCCCCCCCCCCTCATGGAAATAAAATACATACGATCAACAGTCAATCACCGTTGACAACCAGGTGCATCCCGGCGGTGTCGTTAGATCACCATGGCGCCAGTTTGACCAGGACTAGCAAATGGTGTTCTGATTTTATCACCCTAACTGCGGCTTGGAATAAGAGGCAAAGTCCCAATTTTAACCCTATTCCCTATAAAGAGCACTACTTTAGACCAAGACCCATAGATCCCTGGTCAAAAGTAGTGCACCATGTAGGGAATCGGGTGCCATTTTGGACGAATGATGAGTAACGCAGGTTGGATATGGTGGGTATCATAACAGATCAACGCAACACAGGCAGGGTAGGATGAGGCACTCTGTGTGACCTCATCTGATTCTGAATATCTTCTGAATCTCTAAGGACTGCTGTAGTCTTATTGGACAGCTCTCATCTGTAAGATATTACTTGTCAGATATTGCTGCACTGTTGGAGCTAGAAAATCAAGCATTTAGTTAGATATTAATGTACTGTTGGAGCTAGGAACACAAACATTTAGTTAGATATTACTGCACTGTTGGAGCTAGGAACACAATCATTTTTGCTACACTCTCTGTAACAACTGCTAAATATGTATATGTGACCAATACAATTTGAATTAATTTGATCTCAAACTCCATCAGTCAGATAGAGGTGTGATGGAGTAATGGGATGTTAGACTGTTGATCAGATGGAGGTGTGATGGAGTAATGAGATGTTAGAATGTTGACCAGATGGAGGTGTGATGGAGTAATGGGATGTTAGACTGTTGATCAGATGGAGGTGTGATGGAGTAATGAGATGTTAGACTGTTGACCAGATGGAGGTGTGATGGAGTAATGGGATGTTAGACTGTTGACCAGATGGAGGTGTGATGGAGTAATGGGATGTTAGACTGTTGACCAGATGGAGGTGTGATGGAGTAATGGGATGTTAGACTGTTGATCAGATGGAGGTGTGATGGAGTAATGAGATGTTAGACTGTTGACCAGATGGAGGTGTGATGGAGTAATGGGATGTTAGACTGTTGGTCAGATGGAGGTGTGATGGAGTAATGGGATGTTAGACTGTTGACCAGATGGATGTGTGATGGAGTAATGGGATGTTAGACTGTTGGTTCGATAAATAGGACACAGATATCTCACAACAGTCTGTGGAGTGAAGGAGATGGCCAGGGTTCATGGTAGTATCTGACCAGGCCTGATAATATTTGGTATTTGTGTATACAGGAGTTGCATATGTGTCTACTGTACTATGAGTTTGAGTTTATTTTATTTTTAAAGGGACAGTGCACATTAATCAACGTTTCAGTAAAAGTACCGGTTTTAGCCAGCCGGCTAATTTTCAACCGCAGTCCCTGGGCAGGTTATTAAAAACAATTACAATACAGACAATCACTGAGCAGGGAGCACACGCAGAGTAACATAGGACAAGCAAGATGTAGCATACAGACAGAGCAACATAGGACAAGCAAGATGTAGCATACAGACAGAGCAACATAGAACAAGCAAAACGTAGCATACAGACAGAGCAACATAGAACAAAAAGCAACAAGACAAAATCCATAAAAGCAACAAAGTGTTTCCACACCTCACAAGCTACAGACAACAGACAACATGGAAAGCGACAATACACAGCTAGTGATTATGTTCACAAATCTGATTGACCTGTAGCCATGTCTTCATGCATTTTGTGAAAGTGTGATATGTGGTGAAGTTATGTGTGTCTGATGGCAGTGTATTCCAGACATGGGAAGCTCTCACAGAGAAAGCGGATTTACTAAAGGTGCTTTTCCTTAAGGGAACTATACAGTCACCTCTCATGGCAGACCTTGTGGATCTGCTGCCATATGTTTGAGTTTTCTGTTTAACAAAAGTACAGAGTGGAGGGGGAGCTAGGACATTTAGGATCTTGAATACAAGACATGCGTCGGTGTATTACACAAGATTTTCCACAACTCAGGAGCTCATGCTTTCTGAGGATGTAACAGTGATGATGGCTATTGGGCTTCCTATCGAGCACTTTGAGAGCCTGTTTGTAGACAGACTGAATAGGTTCAGAGCTGGGGAACATTGTCAGAGCAGAAGGAAGCAAGCTTTGAGTTTGTTGATGCATTTATTTGTCACAATTTTTTGTAACGTGTATCATGGACTACACTTGGCCCTCTGAAAGACATTTAGAAACATGACAATGCTGCCACCTCATGGCTCAGTGAGGAACTGTCTGACAAAATAACATTTAACCATATTGTAACGCTATCGTTCAGGCAGATTGGAGTAAAAAGCAGAGAAGAGATGATTATTTGCCTTGAAAACTGGTTACCAGAGCTATGCTTACTGCATTTTGAGAGACAACCAGGAAATGTGTAATCTAGATCTGTTTTCAGGGGTGCTTGAAATATATTTCTACAGATTTTGTAAGATACTTTAGTCAAATATTGAAACTACAGTACTTACCTTTGCCCTATTCTCTGAAGTCTATGTGGATACTCTAGACACTGTATATCTAGACACTCTAGACACTGTATATCTAGATGCTCTAGACATTGTAGATCTAGACACTCTAGATACTGTAGATCTAGACACTCTAGACACTGTAGATCTAGACACTCTAGACACTGTAGATCTAGGCACTCTAGACACTGTAGATCTAGGCACTCTAGACATTGTAGATCTAGACACTCTAGACACTGTAGATCTAGACACTCTAGACACTGTAGATCTAGACACTCTAGACACTGTAGATCTAGGCACTCTAGACACTGTAGATCTAGGCACTCTAGACACTGTAGATCTAGACACTCTAGATACTGTAGATCTATATACTCTAGACACTTTAGATCTAGACACTGTATATCTAGACACTCTAGACACTGTTTACCTAGACACTCTAGACACTGTATATCTAGACACTCTAGACACTGTATATCTAGACACTCTAGACACTGTATATCTAGACAGATCCTCCACCAAATTTCACAGTGGGTGCAAGACACTGTGGCTTGTAGGTCTCTCCAGGTCTCATACCCACTGTGGAATTTGGTGGAGGATCAGTGATGATCTGGGGGTCCTTCAGCAAGGCTGGAATCGGGCAGATTTGTCTTTGTGAAGGACGCATGAATCAAGCTACGTACAAGGTTGTCCTGGAAGATAACTTGCTTCCTTCTGCTCTGACAATGTTCCCCAACTCTGATGATTGGTTTATTCCAGCAGGACAATGCTCCGTGCCACACAGCCAGGTCAATCAAGGTGTGGACGGAGGACCACCAGGTCAAGACCCTGTCATGGCCAGCCCAATCTCCAGACCTGAACCCCATTGTAGCTGGAGGACCACCAGATCCTGTCATGGCCGGCCCAATCTCCAGACCTGAACCCCATTGAAAACCTCTGGAATGTGATCAAGAGGATGGATGGTCACAAGCCATCAAAACAAAGCCGAGCTGCTTGATTTTTTTGCGCCAGGAGTGGCATAAAGTCACTCAACATCAATGTGAAAGACTGGTGGAGAGCATACCAAGACACATAAAAGCTGTGATTGAAAATCAGGGTTATTCCACCAAATATTGATTTCTGAACTCTTCCTAAGTTAAAACATTAGTGTTGTGTTGATTAAAAATGAATATGAACTTGTTTTCTTTGCATTATCCGAGGTCTGACAACACTGCATCTTTTTTGTTATTTTGACCAGTTGTCATTTTCTACAAATAAATGCTCTAAATGACAATATTTTTATTTGGAATTTGGGAGAAATGTTGTCAGTAGTTTAAAGAATAAAACAAAAATGTTCATTTTACCCGAACACATACCTATATATAGTAAAACCAGAGAAACTGATAATTTTGCAGTGGTCTCAAAATTTTTTCCAGAGCTGTATTTAGTTTGCATTTATGTATTGCGCTTTTGCTGAGATTGTTCTTTATAGAATCAAGTATATTTGTCCAGGCCTCAAATGGTCCTTGATTATAGCACCATTGTCACTCCCTGACCTTAGAGAGACGTTTTATTTCCTCTAGTTTGGTTAGGTCAGGGTGTGATGTGGGTTGGGCAATCTAGTTTGTGTATTTCTTTGTTTTGGCTGAGTATGGTTTCCAATCAGAGGCAGCTGTCTATCGTTGTCTCTGATTGGGAATCATACTTAGGCAGCCCTTTTTTCCCTCCTTCTGTGTGATCTTGTTTTTGTACAGCTCAGTGAAAGCCTGCAGAACGTGACGTTCGTTTTCCTTTGTTTGTTGTTTTGTTGAGTGTTCTGAGTTATAAATAAATTAATCATGAGCACTTACCACACTTCACCTTGGTCTACTCCTTACGACGATCGTCACAACCATTCATTCTCCCTGTTGATAATAATAATGTTATAACTTCTAATAGTAACTGTATCCACTGGTTAAATTGGAGAGAGTGATGGGATTTCTATCGAAGAGTCAGTGCTGCCTGCGGCTGTGCTGCCTGCGAGCAGGAATTGTCTCTGATTGATTGAGAGATTCAAGGAGCTACCATCATTAAATAACATGTTAAGCGAAATTAAAATTAGTGCTGTATTCACATCTCTCCCAAATTCAATTTTGTGAGCGGCTGTGTTAATAATTTCTAGAAATAGCGGACCTACATGATTGCAACATAGACATAAGGGGGAACACCATCCCATCCAGGTGATTTGCCTTTATTCATGTTATCCAATGCCCTTTTGAGTTCATTTTTTATTTTTACTTTATTTAACTAGGCAAGCCAGTTAAGAACTGAATTGTTCAGAACTGCAATTGTTAACTGCATAGTTCAGGGGCAGAACGACAGATTTTTACCTTGTTAGCTCGGGGATTTGATCTTGCAACCTTTCGGTTACAAGTGCAACGCTCTAACCACTAACCATTGAGAGAGATTTGGGCTCCCAGCGAGGCGGCTTCTTCTCCTGAGAGAAGAGGAGTTCTTTATTAATTTACAAATGAAATGGTCTGGCTTGATGTCTACCATCAGAATTGTACAGTTCTTTAAAGAAGCAGGAGAATCTTAGATTGATTAATTTGGGTTCTGATAGTAATTCTCCTGTTTCAGATTCAATAGTTGATATAGCAGATAATTGATCAGATGGAGGTGTGATGGAGTAATGGGATGTTAGACTGTTGACCAGATGGAGGTGTGTTGGAGTAATGGGATGTTAGACTGTTGACCAGATGGAGGTGTGATGGAGTAATGGGATTTTAGACTGTTGGTCAGATGGAGGTGTGATGGAGTAATGAAATGTTAGAATGTTGACCAGATGGAGGTGTGATGGAGTAATGGATGAATCCATCTTGATGGATGGCAAATTCTGCTCTCTGTCTTGTCAAAAAATGAAGTTCTGTCTTGACTTTGGAAAGAGTAACAGTAACATTATTACAGTTTGGGACGGATATGCGTCCAAGTCTGTGGTGAACTTTGCATTAGCTTTATGAACAATTTGTTAGGAATTATCAATTAAAGGTGTGAGGAATGAATTGCCAGACGCAAGGTGTTTTGAATTAAAAACAGGAAGCGATGTTCTATAAATAGTGTGTCAAATTAGCTAAAAAAACGTAACCATGGCTGTTCTTGTGTTATTGGAAGACATTGAAAACCGTGCTTTTAGAAGGGAGAGTTTTCAGAGACCGGAATGACTTTTTTTACGCATGATGATCCACAGCTATTCCTGACTAAACCCTCGTTTGTGCTAGCGTTCTATAACGGGAATTCGCTGATTGTAAGGCACGTTCAGGTGCCATCAATTTTCAGTTAATTTGAGAATTAGAGAACACAGGTGAGTAAGTTACAAATCGGCTTTTTAGAACCTGCGTATGTACGTTTTTTTTATCCTCAGTATCTTTTCTGAACGTAAGTACACCGTCAGAAATGATCTTACGACTAAGTTCAAGTTTAAATTTAAGACCATTTTTTATAAATTGGGCTCCAGATCTGCAGCCTGCTGCCTGTCATGCCTTTAGCTAGCTACGTGCTTTAGTAGGAATAGAAGTTCTAACTGATACAGGGTTACTTGCTATTGAGCGACAACTTCATATTTAACATTAGCCTAGCTAGCTAGCTACATGTTGTAAATACCAGGTCTTGTGTTCAAACTGTTGACAAAACCAGGGATTTAATTCAGCTGTGGACACAGCAGGAGAACTGGCAAAAAAAAAAGGTTTGAGTAAGTAATGTGGCCATAGTTAGCTCTCTTGCCGCTGCACTATGCACTGCCACTAGCTAGCTATAGCTAATGTTAGTTACGCGGTAGCCCACATTACTATTTTCAACGGCGGTCGCAAATCTTCTCTTTTCTTGTTGTTCTCCTGATTTGTCCCCGTCGGTTTATCTGTGTTGAGTTGATTCTGATTGTAATGTTCATGCGATGCAATATTAGTTTCTACCTGAACGGTTACAGTCTGAATGGGTCTAGCTAGTTTCATTGCACATAATCTGTGAAAGTAATGGCAAACTGCACTAATTACTGTTTCACCTTCGCACTCCAATTTGATCAAGTATGTGGCAGTCTAGCTATCTACAGAAAGTTCACACAACTCTACTTTGCTCATGTTATGGTAAATGTTGTACTTCATGGTATGTCTGTTCAGGATCTATGTGAAGGAGTGTGAGCTGGAGGGGCAGCTGTCACCTGTGTTGGTGGGAAAATAACTGTGAGAACCGTAAACAAAAATACACAGGTACACTGCTGTGTGTTACCTTGACATTCTACTGTGCTATCTTGACATTCTACTGTATGTTATCTTGACATTCTACTGTGTTATCTTGACATTCTACTGTGTTACCTTGACATTCTACTGTGTTACCTTGACATTCTACAGTGTTATCTTGACATTCTACTGTGTGTTACCTTGACATTCTACTGTGTTACCTTGACATTCTACTGTGTTACCTTGACATTCTACTGTGTTATCTTGACATTCTACTGTGTTACCTTGACATTCTACTGTGTTATCTTGACATTCTACTGTGTTACCTTGACATTCTACTGTGTTATCTTGACATTCTACTGTATGTTATCTTGACATTCTACTGTGCTATCTTGACATTCTACTGTATGTTATCTTGACATTCTACTGTGTTATCTTGACATTCTACTGTGTTACCTTGTGCAGATATACAGTGTGCAGATATACAGTGTGCAGATATACAGTGTGCAGATATACAGTGTGAAGATATACAGTGTGCAGATATACAGTGTGAAGATATACAGTGTGAAGATATACAGTGTGCAGATATACAGTGTGAAGATATACAGTGTGAAGATATACAGTGTGCAGATATACAGTGTGAAGATATACAGTGTGAAGATATACAGTGTGAAGATATACAGTGTGCAGATATACAATGTGAAGATATACAGTGTGAAGATATACAGTGTGCAGATATACAATGTGCAGATATACAGTGTGCAGATATACAGTGTGAAGATATACAGTGTGAAGATATACAGTGTGCAGATATACAATGTGAAGATATACAGTGTGAAGATATACAGTGTGAAGATATACAGTGTGAAGATATACAGTGTGCAGATATACAGTGTGCAGATATACAGTGTGAAGATATACAGTGTGAAGATATACAGTGTGCAGATATACAGTGTGCAGATATACAGTGTGAAGATATACAGTGTGAAGATATACAATGTGAAGATATACAGTGTGAAGATATACAGTGTGAAGATATACAGTGTGAAGATATACAGTGTGCAGATATACAGTGTGCAGATATACAGTGTGCAGATATACAGTGTGAAGATATACAGTGTGCAGATATACAGTGTGAAGATATACAGTGTGAAGATATACAGTGTGAAGATATACAGTGTGCAGATATACAGTGTGCAGATATACAGTGTGAAGATATACAGTGTGCAGATATACAGTGTGCAGATATACAGTGTGCAGATATACAGTGTGCAGATATACAGTGTGAAGATATACAGTGTGCAGATATACAGTGTGCAGATATACAGTGTGCAGATATACAGTGTGCAGATATACAGTGTGAAGATATACAGTGTGCAGATATACAGTGTGAAGATATACAGTGTGCAGATATACAGTGTGAAGATATACAGTGTGAAGATATACAGTGTGAAGATATACAGTGTGAAGATATACAGTGTGCAGATATACAGTGTGCAGATATACAGTGTGCAGATATACAGTGTGCAGATATACAGTGTGAAGATATACAGTGTGAAGATATACAGTGTGCAGATATACAGTGTGCAGATATACAGTGTGCAGATATACAGTGTGCAGATATACAGTGTGCAGATATACAGTGTGAAGATATACAGTGTGAAGATATACAGTGTGCAGATATACAGTGTGCAGATATACAGTGTGCAGATATACAGTGTGCAGATATACAGTGTGAAGATATACAGTGTGCAGATATACAGTGTGCAGATATACAGTGTGAAGATATACAGTGTGCAGATATACAGTGTGCAGATATACAGTGTGCAGATATACAGTGTGCAGATATACAGTGTGCAGATATACAGTGTGCAGATATACAGTGTGCAGATATACAGTGTGCAGATATACAGTGTGAAGATATACAGTGTGCAGATATACAGTGTGAAGATATACAGTGTGAAGATATACAGTGTGAAGATATACAGTGTGCAGATATACAGTGTGCAGATATACAGTGTGAAGATATACAGTGTGAAGATATACAGTGTGCAGATATACAGTGTGCAGATATACAGTGTGCAGATATACAGTGTGCAGATATACAGTGTGCAGATATACAGTGTGCAGATATACAGTGTGAAGATATACAGTGTGCAGATATACAGTGTGCAGATATACAGTGTGAAGATATACAGTGCCTTCAGAAAGTACTCACACCCCTTTTTCCACATTTTGTTGTTGTTACAGCCTGAATTTAAAATGGTTACAATTTAAATGTCTTGTCACTGGCCTACACACAACAATAATGTGAAAGTGGAATTATGTTTTTCCAAAATGTTTACAAATTCATTTAAAATGAAAAGCTGAAATGTCTTGAGTCGATATGTATTCAACCCCTTTGTTATGGCAAGCCTGAATAAGTTCAGGAGTAAAAATGTGCTTAGTTGCACTCTGTGTGCAACAATAGTGTTTAAAATGATTTTTGAATGACTACCTCATCTCTGTACCCCACACATACAATTATCGGAAAGGTCCCTCAGTCGAGTAGTGAATTTCAAACACTTGATTCAACCAGAAAGACCAGGCAGGTTTTCCAATGCATCGCAAAGGAGGGCACCTATTGGTAGATGAAGCCAATGGTGACTTTAAAACAGTTAGAGTTGAATGGCTGTGATAGGAGAAACTGAGGATGGATCAACAACATTGTAGTTAATGCACAAATGACAGAATAAAAACATTCCAAAACATGCATCCTGTTTTGAACTCACTTGAATTCATCTTTCAGCAGGACAATAACCTTTTAAAACACAAGGCCACATCTATACTGGAGTTGCTGTGAGAGCAACATTACAAGAAGATGTTATAATACTGTTTATACATCGAATAGCTTTGATGAGTACTCTCATCTTTGTCTGCGTCTGCGGGTTGAGTCTGGCCTCTAGGGCTTCAGCTGACAGTTGACTTGGTGATAAAACCTAAAGGTAAAACATTCCAGAGATATGATGTGGTGGGTGTAACGGGGATAGAGACAGCCTGGAGGAGTAGAACATCATCTTCCATTGTCTCAACACTATCCTGGCATCTGGGAAACTGAGCCAGGTTAAAACACCAGGTGCAGATGACCACAGGATGCACTCAGGATGGCTTGTGATGCCCCCCCCCCCGATCAGCATGGGAGGGGTGGAACCAGCCATGACTATCGCTCTGGATAAGAGCGTCTGCTAAATGACTTAAATGTAAATGTAATGTAAATGACTAAACACTTTTAGTGTCAGCTATTATAAGAACTCTGCATTGTCTGTAAAGGTTAGGCTGCTCGGCCCAACAGTCAAGAATACTGGGTTGACTAGCTTCATTATTGCGAAAATTGATTGATATTAAATAAAGATGATTTTTGAAGAAATGACAAAGTCTCTCACAGTATGAATTTCCGCAACATTGCTTACCAAGAAGACAATGAATGTTCCTGAGTGGCTGAGTTACAGTTTTGACTTAAAATCCGCTCTAAATCTATGGCAAGACCTGACAATGGTTGTCTAGCCTGTTAGGGTATAGGGGGCAGTATTTTCACGGCTGGATAAAAAAATGTACCCGATTTAATCTGGTTACTAATCCTACCCAGTAACTACAATATGCATATACTTATTATATATGGATAGAAAACACCCTAAAGTTTCAAAAACTGTTTGAATGGTGTCTGTGAGTATAACAGAACTCATTTGGCAGGCAAAACCCTGAGACAGATTCTGACAGGAAGTGGATACCTGATGTGTTGAATTGACTTTAAGCCCATACCATTGAAAAACAAAGGGAATGAGGAATATTTTGGCACTTCCTATTGCTTCCACAAGATGTCCCCAGCCTTTACAAAGTGTTTTGAGTGTTCTACAGTGAGATCTGACCGAATAAGAGCCATGGAACGTGATGGTCCATTAGACACCTGGCGCGCGATTTGATGGTGGGTACTCTCATTCCGAAACGTTTTAAAAGAGAACCCAATGGTCCGCCTTGAATTTTATTCATGTTCTGGTTAAAAAAAGGCCCTAATGATTTATGCGATACAACGTTTGACATGTTTGAACGAACGAAAATATATTTTTTCCGTTCTTGAAGTGAAGTGAAGTCCGGCTGGCTTAGATCATGTGCTACAACACGGAGGTTTTTGGACATAAATGATGAGCTTTTTTGAACAAAACTACATTCGTTATGGACCTGGGATTCTTTGGAAGTGACATCTGATGAAGAGAATCAAAGGTAATGGATTATTTATATAGTATTTTCGATTTTAGATCTCTCCAACATGGCGGTTAGTCTGTATCGCAATGCGTATTTTTCTGGCGCAGTGCTCAGATTATTGCAAAGTGTGATTTCCCAGTAAGGTTAATTTTAAATCTGGCAAGTCCATTGCGTTCAAGAGATGTAAATCTATAATTCTTTGAATGACAATATAATATTTTACCAATGTTTTCTAATATTAATTAATTATTTTGTTGTCATGACTTGACTGCCGGTATTGGAGGGAAACGATTTCCTGAACATCAACGCCATAGTAAAACGCTGTTTTTAGATATAAATATGAACTTGATAGAACTAAAAATGCATGCATTGTCTAACATAATGTCCTAGGAGTGTCATCTGATGGAGATTGTAAAAGGTTAGTGCATAATCTTTGCTGATTTTATGGTTTTGGTGACGCCTGTCTTTGAATCGACAATACACTACACACAGCTATTGTCAATGTACTCTCCTAACATAACCTAACTTTATGCTTTCCCCGTAAAACCTTTTTGAAATCGGTAAACGTGGTTAGATTAAGAAGATGTTTATCTTTCAAAGGGTGCCAGATAGTTGTGTGTTTGAAAAACTTGAATTTTGACATTTATTTGGTTTCAAATTTGCCGCTCTTGAAATGCACCTGCTGTTGATAGGGTGCGCCACGGGTGGCACGCTAACGTCCCACATAGCCCCAAGAAGCTAGCAATGATCATCTTATGAAAAGAATAGTTGGCAAATATTGTATAATCCAGGTGTGCAAAGCTCGTAGAGACTTACCCTGAAAAACTCACAACTGTAATCATTGCCAAAGGTGATTCTAACATGTATTGACTCAGGAGCAGATTTCAAAAAACATGTTTTCACTTTGTCATTGTGGGGAGGTGAGAGAAGAAAAAAATACTTAATCCATTATTAATTCAGGCTGTAAAACAACAAAATGTGCAAAAAGTCAAGGGGTATGAATACTTTATGAAGGTAATGTAGCTATAGGGTTATGGTCTAAAGTAGTGCACTATATAGGGAATAGGGCTCTGGTCTAAAGTAATGCACTATATAGGGAATAGGGCTCTGGTCTAAAGTAGTGCACTATATAGAGAATAGGGCTCTGGTCTAAAGTAGTGCACTATATAGGGAATAGGGCTCTGGTATGAAGTAGTGCACTATATAGGGAATAGGGCACCATTCATGACACACAGGCACATCCTCCTTAGTTCTGTCATGCAGTAAAAACGCCTATTGATCATCTTGTGTTGCTTCAAATGGTCTTCGATGGGATATCTCCTGAAAACAGACACATCATATCGTACAATTATTAGAACTAAGGCACGAATGGAAACGCAGAGATTGAAAAAAACATTATGGTTGTCTTTTAAAAAATAAAACTTGAATGGGTTATGGAGACGACTGTGTGAGATATCACTATTGTCAGGCGTTTTCTTCGGAGATAACTTGCACTCATGTGACCTATTCAATCAAAGTGTTTCAAATTCTTGAATGGTTTCCTGTTACACAGAGAAACTTCCACAAATAAAGTGTCTGTTGCTACATTACATCAAGTAAATTGTCCCTGTGTGCTACATATGATAGTGCGTCTGTCCTGCAACTGTCAAAGATTGTTATTTCACAGCATTCTCTGTGCTTATAGATCATGGCTTGTATTTAGGCACTCAATGTTTATGATATAAAGAATAGACTATATCCCAATTCTCCTCTGTTCCTGTATCCGGTATGTAGAACTCTCCTCTGTTAATATATCAGGTATGTAGAACTCTCCTCTGTTAATATATCAGGTATGTAGAACTCTCCTCTGTTAATATATCAGGTATGTAGAACTCGCCTCTGTTAATATATCAGGTATGTAGAACTCTCCTCTGTTAATATATCAGGTATGTAGAACTCTCCTCTGATCCTTTTTCAGGTATGTAGAACTCTCCTCTGTTAATTGGTGAGGTGGTGGAGGAGGGTGGTGGAGGAGGGTGGTGAGGTGGTGGAGGAGGGTGGTGAGGTGGTGGAGGAGGGTGGTGAGGTCGTGGAGGGGGTTGGTGGAGGGGGGTGGTGAGGTGGTGGAGGGGGTGGTGGAGGGGGGTGGTGAGGTGGTGGAGGAGGGTGGTGAGGTGGTGGAGGAGAGTGGAGGGGGGTGGTGAGGTGGTGGAGGAGAGTGGTGAGGTGGTGGAGGGGGGTGGTGAGGTGGTGGAGGGGGGTGGTGGAGGGGGGTGGTGAGGTGTTGGAGGGGGGTGGTGGAGGGGGGTGGTGAGGTGGTGGAGGAGAGTGGAGGGAGGTGGTGGAGGGGGGTGGTGAGGTGGTGGAGGGGGGTGGTGAGGTGGTGGAGGGGGGTGGAGGAGTGTCTCTCTCTCTGTATCTGTCTCTGTCTCTCTCTCTCTCTATATATATATATCTCTCTGTCTTTGTCTCTTTCTCTGTCTCTCTCTCTCTGTCTCTGTCAATTCAATTCAAGAGGCTTTATTGGCATGGTAAACGTATGTTAACATTGCCAAAGCAAGTGAGGTAGATTATATACAAAAGTGAAATAAGCAATAAAAATGTACAATAAACATTTAACATACCGTAATTTCCGGACTATAAGCCGCAACTTTTTCCCACGCTTTGAACCTCGCGGCTTAAACAATGACGCGGCTAATATATGGATTTTTCCCGCTTTCAATTTTTTTTTCTCCAAAAAAACACATTCTGTGACGTGTTCAGTTTTTTGGTGGCATGAAGCTTTCATTAGACCAATGAAATTGCCGAACGGGTTATTAATTTTAAGGTCAAACAACTTTTTTGTTTACTGTTTAGATTAAATCGAGCGCTCTCAAACTTCCCATCATTCTGATTACGGTAGTCATTTTGTCACCCTCATCATGGCAAAGACACGGAGAAATGCATATGATGCAGCTTTCAAGTTGAAGGCGATTGATCTGGCTGTTGGAAAAGGAAATAGAGCTGCTGCAGGGGAGCTTTGTCTTAATGAGTCGATGATAAGACGTTGGAAACAGCAGCGTGAGGAATTGACTCAGTGCAAAAAGACAACTAAAGCTTACTGCTCATTTTTGATTTTTTGTTACAAGCCGTGTTTCGTTAAAGCCTGTTTATTTTTGTTACAAGCCGTGTTTCGTTAAAGCCTATTTATTTTTGTTACAAGCCGTGTTTCGTTAAAGCCTATTTATTTTTGTTACAAGCCGTGTTTCGTTAAAGCCTGTGTAAAGTTAATTTGTTTCAATGTACCGGTAGGCACCTGCGGCTTATAGACATGTGCGGCTTATTTATGTTCCAAAAATTATTTTTTTTTTTAATTCAGTGGGTGTGGCTTATATTCAGGTGCGCTCAATAGTCCGGAAATTACGGTGCAGCAGTTTCAAAAGAATAAAGACATTACTTTCCCTCTCTCTCTATCTCTCTGTCTTTGTCTCTGTCTCTCTCTCTTACTCTCTCTCTCTCTCTCTCTCACACACACACACACACACACACACACACACACACACACACACACACACACACACACATTGCCTCCCACTGACATCTCACCTACTTTCCCACAAATACACACCACAGGGACTGAGTTTGTGTTTGTAGATACAATCAAACGGGTGTGTGCACAGACAGACATAAATACACACCTGGATGGGTGTACAGATACTCAAGGGCAAGTTGTAAAAACGTTGGCAGTTAGAGGTGATCAAGTTTAAAAAAAAATAAAATGTCATTTAACTAAAGCAATCCCGCAACACTAGAATGTAAGGCAACGCTTTCAGAATATGGAGATCAATAAAAAACAGTCATCATAACATGCATATGTGTCTCTGTTACAGAACCCATGCATAGATATAGAATACTCTGATATTACAGACTGTTTATGTTTTGGGAAGTGTTCACAAATGTTACCCATATGGGAAAATAGGGTTGGGGATCATTTACGCACAACAACAGCAACAACAGCAACAACAACAACAGCAACAGCAACAACAACAACAACAACAACAACAACAACAACAACAACAACAACAACAACAACAACAACAACAACAACAACAACAACAACAACAACAACAACAACAAAAAAGGTAGTTTGACTCATTCAGTTCTTCACCACATGGTATTTTTTTATTAAATTAACTATATTATTTACTAATTATATATTCTTTTTTTTAACCTTTATTTAACTAGGCAAGTCAGTTAAGAACAAATTCTTATTTACAATGGCGGCCTACACCGGTCAAACGCAGAGGACGCTGTGCGCCGCTCTATGTGACTCCCAATCACCGGTTGGTTACGATGCAGCCTGGATTCGAACCAGGGTGTCTGTAGTGACACCTTCAGCACTGAGATACAGTGCCTTAGACCACTGCGCCATTCGGGAGCCCCGTAATGTTGGAAGATATGCATCTGTCGGTCACAGAAACCTAAAGAAATATGTTGGGTCAGAAAACCAGTCAGCGTCTGGTGTGACGACCATTTGCCTCATGTGACACATCTCCTTCACATACAGTTGATCAGGCTGTTGATTGTGGCCTATGGAATGTTGTTCCACTTACGGTTGAATATTTTACGTTCAATTACTCAAAAGCATTATAAAGTATTTAAATATATCTGAATTTCACTAGAGCTTTGGTCATCATGAAAAATTGAATTCTGATGCTACTGTATATTATGATATAAGCTACTGGACATTACACACAACAGAAGAACATAACAGCCCATAGATGTAGCTAGCTATATGCTCTCTGGGTAATTCAATGAAACTAGCTCCAGTAGGCTAATCTTTTTTAGTGTGAACTGTAATACTGTATTGTATTATACTGTATTATATGGACTGGAATTACTCACATCGTCCAAACCATGATAAAGCAGGGAGAGAACGCGCATTTCTGGTGCAGCACATGCGGCCTACAAAGTTACAAGTATAGGCTAGCGAATTAGATTTAAATATTGAAATATAATTGGGCCTATTTGTATAATTAGTAGGCTGACTCAGATATACCTTTCATAATATTTCCCCTAATGTTATTAGCCTACCTCCTCTTTCTCTATCTATTGTTGCTTCATTCCTTCCTCGCTTTCAACAATTAAATTAAATATGTTTTGTTGTCCTTATCTTCATCATTCTAATTACATCCTTAAATTATCTAGGACTAAAATGAGATGCAAAAGGCTTTCTATTCTCTTCACGAAGATTGAATGGTTATGGGTCTGAATGGTTATGGGTCTGAATGGTTATGGGTCTGAATGGTTATGATCTGAATGGTTATGGGTCTGGATAAGTAACGGCTATGGTTACACGTGGTCTGGGGTTGTGAGGCCGGTAGGACGTACTGACAAATTCTCTAAAACAACATGGGAGGTGGCTGATGGTAGAAAAATGTACATTCAATTCTCTGGCAACAGCTCTGGTGGACATTCCTGCAGTCAGCATGGCATTTGAACACTCCCTCAAAACTTGAGATATCTGTGGCATTGTGTTGTGTCCCCAGCACAAGGTGCAACTGTGTAATGAGCATGCTGTTTAATCAGCTTCTTGATATGCCACACCTATCAGGTGGATGGAATATCTTGGCAAAGGATAAATGTAGGACAAAACACACATCACGACAAGAGAGGCACCACAACACTTCATAAAGACACCTAAGACAACAACACAACATGGCAGTGACACAACATGACGGCACAGCATGGTAGCAACACAACACGAAAATAACACGTTAGCAACATCACATGGAAGCAGCACAACATGATAGCAGCACAAACAAGGTACAAACATTGTTAGGCACAGACAACAGCACAAAGGGCAAAAAGGTGGAGACAACATCCCAGGGATGTGTGAGCTTTGGGGACCTTTAACACAATGTGACTGGCCGAACGGGGGTTGTACGTGGAGGTTGAGAGCTGCAGTAGATATCTCAGATAGGGGGAAGTGAGGCCTGAGAGGGTTTTATAAATAAGCATCAACCAGTGGGTCTTGCGACGGGTATACAGAGATGACCAGTTTACAGAGGAGTATAGAGTGCAGTGATGTGTCCTATAAGGAGCATTGGCGGCAAATCTGATGGCCGAATGGTAAAGAACATCTAGCCGCTCGAGAGCACCCTTACTTGTAAATCTATAAATTAAGTCTTCGTAATCGAGTATGGGTGAAATTAATACTCAGGGAGAAAAAGGTGTAGATTCACACACAGAGCACGGCAGATGTCTATTAAGCCTTCGCAGAGGCAGGAATCATGGTCACAGGCAATGGTCATACACAGGTAGGCAGTCAAAAACAAACAATACCTCACAACCATACAAACAGAAAGCACTGAACTAAACAGGGAGCTGATGAGACCAGGTGAGAAAAGAACACAGGTGAAATCAATGAAAAAAAATGAAAGAGGTCTACGTTCCAGAACACAAAGAAACAGGGCTACGTGCCAGAACACAAAGAAACAGGGCTACGTTCCAGAACACAAAGAAACAGGGCTTCGTTCCAGAACACAAAGAAACAGGGCAACGTTCCAGAACACAAAGAAACAAGGCTCGTTCTAGAACACAACAAAACAGGGCTCCGTTCCAGAACACAAAGAAACAGGGCTCCGTTCCAGAACACAAAGAAACAGGGCTACGTTCCAGAACACAAAGAAACAGGGCTACGTTCCAGAACACAAAGAAACAGGGCTACGTTCTAGAACACAAAGAAACAGGGCTACGTTCCAGAACACAAAGAAACAGGGCTACGTTCCAGAACACAAAGAAACAGGGCTACGTTCCAGAACACAATGAAACAGGGCTACGTTCCAGAACACAAAGAAACAGGGCTACGTTCCAGAACACAAAGAAACAGGGCTACGTTCCAGAACACAAAGAAACAGGGCTAAGTTCTAGAACACAAAGAAACAGGGCTACATTCCAGAACACAAAGAAAAAGTACACAAGGTTCCAACCCTAGTCTAGCACACCTGATTCTAATAATTAGCAGGTTGATAAACTGAACCAGGTTAGTTACAACTGGCGTTGGAGCTCAAAACCTACAGGAGGGTATCTCTCCAGGAACAGGGTTGGAGCGAAAACCTACAGGACGGTATCTCTCCAGGAACAGGGTTGGAGTGAAAACCTACAGGATGGTAGCTCTCCAGGAGCAGGGTTGGAGTGAAAACCTACAGGATGGTATCTCTCCAGGAACAGGGTTGGAGTATAAACCTACAGCAGGGTAGCTCTCCAGGAACAGGGTTCCTGGAGAGCTACAGTATCAAAATCTTCATCCAAGTCAATAAAAATAGTTAGGATCATCTTGAATCTCCTCCTTTAAATGAAGGACGCACTGTGGCTCCCTTCCAAACACAAGGAATAGGATAGACAGGTTAAAAAGGTCAGAGGTCAGCACTGATAGGCCTGCAACCTTAAAGAAGAAAGGATCAAAACCAGATTGGTTTTTTTTATAGTCAAGTTTAAGGAGCTCCTTTATCACCTCAACGCCTGCAGGGAGAAGCTGTGTAGCGTGGCAGGGGGAAAAAAGAGAGAGGGAGGAGCATCAGGGATAGTCGCATTAGATGGGCTGGGAGATGAGGAAGTGTTGGACCGGCAAGGGGCCATGGCTGAGTCAAATAGGAATCCTGACTTAATGATGTGGTTATTAAAGAGCACAGCCATGTTCTTTTTGTCAACCACATCGTCAACATTAAGGGACATGGACAGCTGGGAGGAGGAGGGTTTATTCTCCAGGTCTTTCACCGTTTTTCCAGAACTTCTTTAGGCTAAACCGACAGAGTGAGAACTGCTCCTTAAACGAACTAACTTTGTCCTTCCAGATATCTTGAGTGCACTTATTTCTCATTTGTCTGAACGACAGCAAGTCAGCCTGAGTATTTGTGGGCCGAGCCTTTCACCAAATGGTAACACTGCCAGATTATGGTAAAACCAGGGGCTGAATTTGTTTTTTTATTTTAATTTTCTTTACGGGTGCGTGCTTGTTTATATAAAAAAGAAGGTCTAATCATCTTTGACAGAGGGGACCAAGACTGACAGGCACCTCTCTCTCTCTCTCTCTCTCTCTCTCTCTCTCTCTCTCTCTCTCTCTCGCCTCCAGCACATACACACACACCGCAGACTTTGGACTGATATGAATTTTTATGTAGGCTAATTATCTTGTGAATCTTATTATGTGAGCTTTACTCAAGAAATTAACTAGAACAAATATTATTTAATCATTTTATCTGAGACTTTGAAGATTTGAAAGTGTGTGTTCACAGCTCCAATCCAGATGTGTTGGTCATTACTGAGACGTGGATAAGAAAGAGTGTTCTTAGAACACTAGAACACTAACGTTAACCTTTCAGGTTCTAACCTTTTTCTGCAAGACAGATCATCCGAAGGTGGTGGAGTGGCAATATTTACCAAGGAACACCTTCAGTGCTCGGTTGTTTCCACCAAGTCAGTCCACAAACAATTTGATTTGCTGGTTTTAAGCATTAAACTTTTCAAATAGCTGTTTTGTTAACATTTGCTGGGTGTTATCGTCCTCCATCAGCACCCTGGCCTGTACCCTACCTGCCCTAAGCTCTCTGCTGGCCCTTCACACTCATCAAGTCTTAAAACAATGGGACTTCCTAAGTCTCTATCAGATCATTACCGATCCCACAAATTATGACTCTAAACACTAAGAAAAGGCTTCTTTCCTTAATGTTATCTTCACAAATAATCCTCAGAAGTATCAGTCTGGTGTTTTCTGTAATGAACTTAGTGATCACTGTTTTACAGCCTGTGTTCGTAATGGCTGCTCAGTGACCTGTCCTGATTTGTCATAGACGCTTGCTAAAAAAACTTTGATGGGCAAGCCTTCCTTCATGACCTGGCCAGTGAAAATTGATATAGAATCAGCTTGATCCCCTCCATCAAAGGCAATTGGACCTTCTTTTTTGATATTTTCAAACACACCCCCATAAAGAAAATGAGAATTAAAAAAAACGTTCAGCCCCTGGTTCGACCTGGCAGAGTTACTCCGCCTCAACAATTCCATTTGGCGAAAGGCTCGGCACACGCATACTCAGGCTGACTGGCTCTTGTTGAGGCAAAGGAGAAATAAGTGCACTCAGGCTATCCGGAAGGCCAAAGTTAGTTGCTTTAAGGAGCAGTTCTCACTCTGTGGGTCGAACCCCAAGAAGTTCTGGAAAACGGTTAAAGACCTGAAGAATAAACCCTCCTCCTCACAGCTGCCCATTCCATTAATGTCAATGATGTCATTTTTACTGACAAAGAGCACATGGCTGTTCTTTAAGCTCTTTAATCACCACTTCATTAAGTCAGGATTCCTATTTGACTCAGTCATGCCTCATTGACCTCATTGACCACCCCTGCCCTGCTACAAAGTTTCTCCCTGCAGGCAGTCAGTCTGAGGTGGAGGAGCTCCATAAAATTGACCTAAAAAAAAACCCATCTGGGTGGTTTAGATCCTTTCTTCTTTGGAAGATCATTGGATCAATCTAAAACTTTGCACAAACACTGATGCCATCTAGTGGCCAAAATCTAAATTGCACCTGGGCTGGAATAATGCATTATGGCTTTTCTCTTGTATTATCGTTGCTGTAACGATGTGCACTGAGAGTCGGGAAGCAAGTTCAGGGAGTGAGTGTTTTAATAAATAAACGCAACATAATACAAAACAAGAAACACAAACAACACACAGACATGAAACTGAAACAGAAACAATGACGCCTGGGGAAGGAACCAAAGGGAGTGACATATACAGGGAAGGTAATCAGGGAAGTGATGGAGTCCAGGTGAGTCTGATGACACGCCGGTACGCGTAACAATGGTGACTTGTGTGTGCCATAATGAGCAGCCTGGTGACCTATATGCCGGAGAGGGAGCACACGTGACAATCACAAAGCCTATCTCCAACCTTTTTTAGTCCTGTCTCTCCTTTCTGGGGAGGTTCCCATTGCTTGGATGGGATCCACGGTTCGTCCTTTATTTAAAGGGGGAGATCAAACTGATCCTAACTGTTATAGGCCAATTTCTATTTTGACGTGTTTATCAAAAGCGTTGGATAAACTTGCCAATAATTAACTGACTTTGCTTTCTTGATGTATATAGTATTCTCTCTGGAATAAAATCTGGTTTCCGCTCAGGTTATGGATGTGTCACTGCAACCTTAAAGTTCCTCAATGATATCACCATTGCCCTTGATTTTAAGCAATGTTGTGCTTCTATTTTTATTGACTTGGCCAAAGCTTTTGATACTGTAGCGTAAACTATTCCATTATTGTGGGCCGCCTAAGGAGTATTGGTGTCTCTGAGGGTCTTTGGCCATGGTTTGCTAACTACCTCTCTCAAAGAGTGCAGTGTATGAAGTCAGAACATCTGCTGTCTCAGCCACTGCCTGTCACCAAGGGAGTACCCCAAGGCTCGATCCTAGTCCCCAGACTCTTCTCAATGTACGTCAACAACATAGCTCAGGCAGTAGGAAGCTCTCTCATCCATTTATATGCAGATGTTACAGTCTTATACTCAGCTGGCCTCTCCCTAGATGGTGTGTTAAACGCTCTGCAACAAAGCTTTCTTTGTGTCCAACAAGATTTCTCTGCCCTTAACCTTGTTCTGAACACCTCCAAAACAAAGGTAATGTGGTTTTTGGTAAGAAGAATGCCCCTCTTCCCACAGGTGTGATTAGCACCTCTGAGGGTTTAAAGCTCGAGGTAGTCACCTCATATAAGTACATGGGAGTATGGCTAGACGGTACACTGTCCTTCTCTCAGCACATATCAAAGCTGCCGGCTAAAGTTAAATCTACACTTGGTTTCCTCAATTGTGGGATGGCAGGGTAGCCTAGTGGTTAGAGTGTTGGACTAGTAACCAAAAGGTTGCAAGTTCAAATCCCTGAGCCGACAAGGTACAAATCTGTTGTTCTGCTCCTGAACAGGCAGTTAACCCACTGTTCCTAGGCTGTCATTGAAAATAAGAATTTGTTGTTAACTGGTTTGTCTACTTAAATAAAGAAAGAATAGCTGCCAAACTGATTCAGATGACCATCCTACCCATGCTAGATTATGAAGAAGTAAGTTATAGATCGGCACGTAAGGGTGCTCTCGAGTGGCTAGATGTTCTTTACCATTCGGCAATGCCCCTTATAGGAGACATCACTGCACTCTATACTCCTCTGTAAACTGGTCATCTCTGTATACCCGTCGCAAGACCCACTGGTTGATGCTTATTTATAAAACCCTCTTAGGCCTCACTCCCTCCCTATCTGAGATGCCTACTGCAGCCCTCATCCTCCACATACAACACCCGTTCTGCCAATCACATTCTGTTAAAGGTCCCAAAGCACACACATCCCTGGGTCGCTCCTGTTTTCAGTTCGCTGCAGCTAGCGATTTGAACGAGCTGCAGAAAAACACTCAATCTGGATCGTTTTATCTCCATCTCTTATTCAAAGACTCAATCATGGACACTCTTACTGAAAGTTGTGGCTGCTTTGTGTGATGTATTGTTGTCTCTACCTTCTTGCCTTTGTGCTGTCTGTGCCCAATAATGTTTGTATCATGTTTTGTGCTGCTACCATTTTGTACTGTTGCCATGTTGTGTTGCTACCGTGTTGTTGTCATGTGGTGTTACTATCATGCTGTGTTGTCGCGTGTTGCTGCCATGCTATGTTGTTGTCTTAGGTCTCTCTTGTTGTGATGTGTGTTTTGTCCTATTTCATTTTTTTTAGCCCGTCCCCGCTGGAGGCCTTTTGCCTTTTCGTAGGCCGTCATTGTAAATAAGAATTTGTTTCTAACTGCCTTGCCAAGTTAAATAAAGGTTAATTAAATAAATGCGAATAAACACTACCACCCTGTCTCTCTTACTTTACATTCCTTAACAGCCTTATTTAGAGAAATACCCATAGGGCTCTGGTCTAAAGTAGTGCACTATATAGGGAATAGGGCTCTGGTCTATAGTAGTGCACTATATAGGGAACAGGGCTCTGGTCTAAAGTAGTGCACTACATAGGGAATAGGGCTCTGGTCTAAAGTAGTGCACTATATAGGGAATAGGGCTCTGGTCTAAAGTAGTGCACTATATAGGGAATAGGGCTCTGGTCTAAAGTAGTGCACTATATAGGGAATAGGGCTCTGGTCTAAAGTAGTGCACTACATAGGGAATAGGGCTCTGGTCTAAAGTAGTGCACTATATAGGGAATAGGGCTCTGGTCTAAAGTAGTGCACTATATAGGGAATAGGGCTCTGGTCTAAAGTAGTGCACTATATAGGGAATAGGGCTCTGGTCTAAAGTAGTGCACTATATACGGAATAGGGCTCTGGTCTAAAGTAGTGCACTACATAGCGAATAGGGCTCTGGTCTAAAGTAGTGCACTATATAGGGAATAGGGCTCTGGTCTAAAGTAGTGCACTATATAGGGAATAGGGCTCTGGTCTAAAGTAGTGTACTACATAGGGAATAGGGCTCTGGTCTAAAGTAGTGCACTACATAGCGAATAGGGCTCTGGTCTAAAGTAGTGCACTACATAGGGAATAGGGCTCTGGTCTAAAGTAGTGCACTACATAGCGAATAGGGCTCTGGTCTAAAGTAGTGCACTATATAGGGAATAGGGCTCTGGTCTAAAGTAGTGCACTATATAGGGAATAGGGCTCTGGTCTAAAGTAGTGCACTATATAGGGAATAGGGCTCTGGTCTAAAGTAGTGCACTATATAGGGAATAGGGTGCCATTTGGGTTGAAACCAGTATAATTTTGCAGCTAATTTAAGGCTTGCTTGTCCCAGTGTTTAACACATGGATTTAAACAAACAGCCACTCTCACAAGCTGTTTGAAATGGTATTTATTAAGAAATGCAGATACTTGGAGGTTAGTAAAACTTGTTACATGGGTACAATTTAAAATGTTTACCTCAGTGTCTCTGGCACACAAATGTGCTTTATCTAGAGAAAGTTTTCAATGTTTGATGAGTGAGTCATCTTGTATCTCAACCATGACATGGAATTAAAATGATTAACGTATCAAACACAACTTCTTCTTTCTTTTCATGACTTAATGAAAAAAAATGTAAAGAAACATTTCACAAGGAAAGTAAAACATAATATTGTATTTATTTATATTTAATATTGGCTGGTTGATTCCATGGAACTTGATAACTTTAGTTCAGTATTACAAGGTGTCTCAGAGCAGCAGTGTTGCTCTAGAATCAGAGGTACCCACTGTCTATACAATATTATTTATTAGGATTTAAAAGGCTAAATTGATCGTATATCAAATTTAACCAAATGTATTTGTCACATGCGCTGAATAAAATGCTTACTTAAAAGTCCTTAACCAACAGTACAGTTTTAAGAAAATACCTATACAAAAAGTAAGAGATAAGAATAACAAATGATTAAAGAGCAGCAGTAAATAACAATAGCGGGGCTATATACAGGGGATACCGGTACAGAATCAAGTGGAGGCTATATACAGGGTGTTACGGTACCGAGTCAAGGTGGAGGCTATATACAGGGTATTACGGTACAGAGTCAACGTGGAGGCTATATACAGGGTATTACGGTACAGAGTCAATGTGGAGGCTATATACAGGGGGTACCAGTACAGAGTCAATCTGGAGGCTATATACAAGGTGTTACGGTACAGAATCAATGTGGAGGCTATATACAGGGTATTACGGTACCGAGTCAATGTGGAGGCTATATACAGGGTATTACGGTACAGAGTCAATGTGGAGGCAAAATACAGGGGGTACCAGTACAGAGTCAATGTGGAGGCTATATACAGGGTGTTACGGTACAGAGTCAATGTGGAGGCTATATACAGGGGGTACCAGTACAGAGTCAATGTGGAGGCTATATACAGGGTGTTACGGTACAGAGTCAATGTGGAGGCTATATACAGGGGGTTACGGTACAGAGTCAATGTGGAGGCTATATACAGGGGGTACCGGTACAGAGTCAATGTGGAGGCTATATACAGGGGGGTATCGGTACAGAGTCAATTGTGGAGGCTATATACAGGTGGTACCGGTACAGAGTCAATGTGGAGGCTATATACAGGGTGTTACGGTACAGAGCCAATGTGGAGGCTATATACAGGGGGGTACCGGTACAGAGTCAATGTGGAGGCTATATACAGGGGGTACCGGTACAGAGTCAATGTGGAGGCTATATACAGGGTGTTACGGTACAGAGTCAATGTGGAGGCTATATACAGGGGGTACCGGTACAGAGTCAATGTGGAGGCTATATTCAGGGTGTTACGGTACAGAGTCAATGTGGAGGTTATATACAGGAGGTACCGGTACAGAGTCAATGTGGAGGCTATATACAGGGTGGTACCAGTACAGAGTCAATGTGGAGGCTATATACAGGGGGTACCGGTACAGAGTCAATGTGCGGGGGCACCGGTGTCGAGGTAATTGAGGTAATATGTACATGCAGGTAGAGTTATTGATGTTACTATGCATAGATAATAACAGAGTGTAGCAGCAGTGTAGAGGAGGAGGGGGGGGCAATGCAAATTGTCTGTGTAGCCATTTGATTAGATGTTCAGGAGTCTTATGGCTTGGTGGGTAGAAGCTGTTTAGAAGCCTCTTGGGCCTAGACTTGGCGCTCTGGTACCGCTTGCCGTGTGGTAGCAGAGAGAACAGTCTATGACTAGGGTGTCTGGAGTCTGACAATTTTTAGGGCCTTCCTCTGACACCCCCTGGTATAGAGGTCCTGGCAGGAAGCTTGGCCCCGGTGATGTACTGGGCCGTATGCCCTCTGTAGTGCCTTGTGGTTGGAAGCCGAGCAGTTGCCATACCAGGCAGTGATGCAACCAGTCAGGATGCTCTCGATGGTGCGCATGCCAAATCCTTTCAGTCTCCTTATGAGGATCAGACGATGAGTGGCTAATCTGCCTTTGCCATCAGTACTGTTAGCTAACGTTCAATCGCTTGAAAATAAATGGGACGAACTGAAAGCACGTATATCCTACCAACGGGACATTAAAAACTGTAATATCTTATGTTTCACTGAGTCGTGGCTGAACGACGACATTAATAACATACAGCTCGCGGGTTATACACTCTATCGGCAGGATAGAACTCCTCAGCACCCCTTATGCTGAGATTCTTTGGGCCTGATTCAGATTTAGGAAATGCATGCCTTTCCTATACACTTCTCTGCTACCCACTTCTCAGTAGTTGGTATTCAGACTTACCTTATGCAGGTGTGTAACGGGCTTGTCAGGCATGGATGGTTCCCTTGCGCGCGCTGAATTGCATTCAACTAGTGAACTCACCCACTTGCTGGCCAATAGATTTTCTCGTGGAGTTTTCAGTCATTATTGGTTTCGGCACATTCATCTTAAGCCATCCCTTGACATTTGGTTCAACCTTCAATTTACATTTTCTCTACAGACTCACTAGAATATATGGAGAAAACGGTTCGGAATATTAGAGATCAATGACAGATAGCCATGTTAATACGTGCAGATTCATCTCCTTTTCAGCACTCCGATCTTGTATTTTATTTGGTTTAGGAAAGTATGTTTGGAGAGCCTTTTACGCACAAAATATATCGGTTAATCAAAAATACAGTGGTATGATTCATCCTGTTGCCATATTCTATTATTCAGTCCATTAAATATTGGAAGTTGAGAAAAGTGATCAATAGAGGCTGAACAGCAGTCCTGTAAATCTACCGTCATTTATTTATTTAACTAGGCAAGTCTGTTAAAGAACAAATTCTTATTTACAATGAAAGCCTAGGAACAGTGGGTTATTAACAGCCTTGTTCAGGGGCAGAATGACAGATGTTTTACCTTGTCAGCTCGGGGATTCGATCCAACCAACCTTCTGGTTACTGGCCCAAGGCTCTAACCACAAGGCTACCTGCCGCCCCCTGCTGCCCCTAATAATCCTCCCTAATCATGGAAGTATAATGACTACGGTCCAGTTTCTGTGAACTCCAGGTTTAAACTGATAAATATGTGTCCGTGTTCCATAATGATTCAAATAGGTTACGCGTCCCAAATGATTGTACAACTGGTAAGACGTTAGCGTAACATGACCCACTACTGCTAGCGCTCCTCAGGAACAACCACACGAATGTGATAGAGGCAAGAAAAGTCAACTAACGATGTAATGGAATGATGCAAAAATGTAAAGAAACTAACACTAATGTGACAGTTAGAAATGTTTGTGGGTATAACTGGCAGTGGCCTCTAGGCCAATTCAGAACAAGGACCTTTTAACGAATGAATGCTTTTGTTTGGAAGTTTTGACTACTGAAGGTGGATACATTGAAGGTGGATACATTGAAGGTGGATACACTGAAGGTGGATACATTGAAGGTGGTTACATTGAAGGTGGATACATTGAAGGTGGATACATTGAAGGTGGATACACTGAAGGTGGATACATTGAAGGTGGATACATTGAAGGCGGTTACATTGAAGGTGGATACATTGAAGGTGGATACATTGAAGGTGGATACATTGAAGGTGGATACATTGAAGGTGGTTACATTGAAGGTGGTTACATTGAAGGTGGATACATTGAAGGTGGTTACATTGAAGGTGGTTACATTGAAGGTGGATACATTGAAGGTGGATACATTGAAGGTGGTTACATTGAAGGTGGATACATTGAAGGTGGTTACATTGAAGGTGGTTACATTGAAGGTGGTTACATTGAAGGTGGTTACATTGAAGGTGGATACATTGAAGGTGGTTACATTGAAGGTGGTTACATTGAAGGTGGATACATTGAAGGTGGTTACATTGAAGGTGGTTACATTGAAGGTGGATACATTGAAGGTGGTTACATTGAAGGCGGATACATTGAAGGTGGTTACATTGAAGGTGGTTACATTGAAGGTGGATACATTGAAGGTGGTTACACTGAAGGCGGATACATTGAAGGTGGATACATTGAAGGTGGATACATTGAAGGTGGATACATTGAAGGTGGATACATTGAAGGTGGTTACATTGAAGGTGGTTACATTGAAGGCGGTTACATTGAAGGTGGTTACATTGAAGGTGGATACATTGAAGGTGGTTACATTGAAGGTGGATACATTGAAGGTGGATACATTGAAGGTGGTTACATTGAAGGTGGATACATTGAAGGTGGTTACACTGAAGGCGGATACATTGAAGGTGGTTACATTGAAGGTGGATACATTGAAGGTGGTTACATTGAAGGTGGATACATTGAAGGCGGTTACATTGAAGGCGGATACATTGAAGGCGGTTACATTGAAGGTGGATACATTGAAGATGGATACACTGAAGGCGGATACATTGAAGGTGGTTACACAGACGTTGTCTACCATTGAAGGTAGATACACTGAAGGTTTCTACCATTGAAGGTAGATACACTGACGCTGTCTACCATTGAAGGTGGTTACACTGAAGGTAGATACTGTATATCCATAATGATTTAGGAAAAAGTTGAATAGTGAATAGTGAATATTCAATCATTAATTGGAGGAAATGAATACTTAAGTATGTCATAAAGTGCAGGAATGAATGCCATATGTGAACATTTATTGTGGCCAAGATGGTGAATTAGCTACTGGAGATGTCTAAGGTTCAGTGTGGTGTTAATGAGTTTGTGTCCACTGAGGATATGCGTTATGATATGTTTGCATTATGACATTCCCGAGGGGCCTATTCCTCCACTCTCCTCAAGCATATTGAGGGATGAGCCTAATATAATAATCAATGTTGTTTTCAAAACAACTGGTAAGACTTAAGGTAAGGGTTGACATATGGTTCAAACAGAAACAACTTGATTGTAAAGCTTAGTTATTAATTCTGTCTGGTTAAGGTAAAGGTTAAGTTTAGGCATTCATTCTGACTGGTTAAGTTTAGGCATTCATTCTGACTGGTTAAGGTAAGGGTTAAGTTTAGGCATTTATTCTGACTGGTTAAGGTAAGGGTTAAGTTTAGGCATTCATTCTGACTGGTTAAGGTAAGGGTTAAGTTTAGGCATTTATTCTGACTGGTTAAGGTAAGGGTTAAGTTTAGGCATTTATTCTGACTGGTTAAGGTAAGGGTTAAGGCTTGGGATAGAAACCATGATACTAGGAGCCATAGCTAGCGATTCAAGCCCTTCCTCTATCCTCGTCCACAACGCCCTAGCAAGTCGGGACGCTCACGTTGCCCTTAGTGGACGTTACCGAAGGGATCTCCTGACGTCCTGGAGACCTGGATAAACGTCTAATACTGCCGTGGTTTTGACCTAGCTGACAATCCTGTACAGGGAGGAGGAACAAGAAAAACAGATTTATCCTTGTGTCTCATTTCATTATTTTCAATGATTTATCTATTACTGGTCAGTTAACCAAATGACAGCTTTCAGATAGGAGGGACAAAATTCATTTCCTTAGTCATTAGACTACGGATGTATGCGTGTGTCCATAAGTCTGCCCGCGTTCTGGCCACAGCCTGGTTACCATGAGAACGCCATGGAGGATGGCATTACTGCGTTATTCTGACATCACCAGACAGTGACTCATACTCTTTGGGTTGTGTTGTTGTGTGAGTGTGAGTGTGAGTGAGTGTGTTTATTTATTTATTTATTTTATTTCACCTTTATTTAACCAGGTAGGCTAGTTGAGAACAAGTTCTCATTTACAACTGCGACCTGGCCAAGATAAAGCAAAGCAATTCGACACATACAACAACACAGAGTTACACATGGAATAAACAAAACATACAGTCAATAATACAGTAGAACAAAATAAAATAAAAAGTCTATATACAGTCAGTGCAAATGAGGTAAAATAAGGCAACAAATAGGCCATCGTGGCGAAGTAATTACAATAGAGCAATTAAACACTGGAATGGTAGATGTGCAGAAGATGAATGTACAAGTAGAGATAATGGGGTGCAAAGGAGCAAGATAAATAAATAAATACAGTATGGGGATGAGGTAGGTAGATAGATGGGCTGTTTACAGATGGGCTATGTACAGGTGCAGTGATCTGTGAGCTGCTCTGACAGCTGGTGCTTAAAGTTAGTGAGGGAGGTATGAGTCTCCAGCTTCAGAGATTTTTGCAGTTCGTTCCAGTCATTGGCAGCAGAGAACTGGAAGGAAAGACGACCAAAGGAGGAATTGGCTTTGGGGGTGACCAGTGAGATATACCTGCTGGAGTGCGTGCTACAGGTGGGTGCTGCTATGGTGACCAGCGAGCTGAGATAAGGCGGGGCTTTACCTAGCAGAGACTTGTAGATAACCTGTAGCCAGTGGTTTGGCGACGAGTATGAAGCGAGGGCCAGCCAACGAGAGCATACAGGTCGCAATGGTGGGTAGTGTATGGGGCTTTGGTGACAAAACGGATGGCACTGTGATAGACTGCATCCAGTTTGTTGAGTAGAGTGTTGGAGGCTATTTTATAGATGACATCACCGAAGTCAAGGATCGGTAGGATGGTCAGTTTTACGAGGGTATGTTTTGGCAGCATGAGTGAAGGATACTTTGCTGTGAAATAGGAAGCCGATTCTAGATTTAATTTTGGAATGGAGATGTTTGATGTGAGTCTGAGTCTGGAAGGAGAGTTTACAGTCTAACCAGACACCTAGGTATTTGTAGTTGTCCACATATTCTAAGTCAGAACCGTCCAGAGTAGTGATGCTAGTCGGGCGGGCGGGTGCGGGTGCGGGCAGCGATCGGTTGAAGAGCATGCATTTAGTTTTACTTGCGTTTAAGAGCAGTTGGAGGCCACAGAAGGAGAGTTTTATGGCACTGAAGCTCGTCTGGAGGTTAGTTAACACAGTGTCCAAAGAAGGGCCAGAAGTATACAGAATGGTTTCGTCTGCGTAGATGTGGATCAGAGAATCACCAGCAGCAAGAGCGACATCATTGATGTATACAGAGAAGAGAGTCGGCCCGAGAATTGAACCCTGTGGCACACCCATAGAGACGGCCAGAGGTCCGGACAACAGGCCCTCCGATTTGACACACTGAACTCTAGTGTTTTTTGTGTGTGTTTGTGTGTGTTGTGTGTGGTAGAGTCCTTCCGATTCGCTGCGATGCACCTACAAGATAAAAAAAAATACTCCAATCCAGATCATTTCAACATCCAAGTGTTTTCATTCTATGTAACAAAAATAATTACATTGTTCTTTGTTCTAAGAGCCGCACAATATTGAAAATTAAAAAAAAACACAACATAATTAATCAACGAAACACACATACATTCACATCAACAGCACAGACATGTTGAAGTCAACAGCAGAATTGTTTTATATTACACAACAGAGCACAAGTGGTTCCCCTGTCACAAGGTAGAATATATTTGTATTCATAAATATAATTATATAGATTCATACGAAAATTAGGGACTGGTTTCTTTCTATCTTTTATATTTCTGTATCAGCATGTGTTATTTCTGAATAGGTTGGTCCTCTATCTAATCAACATTCCACTGTGGTGCGGTGTATTTTTACCAGTGTCAGTCAACCATATTAAACCAGATTCAAACATATCTTTATCAAATATAATATATTCATTGTTTTAAGTGAATAACCTATTAATGATGTTGGAATGACATTTGTTTCCCAGGGGCCAACTAGGTCAACTAACTATCTCAAAGGAAGCAAGCGTAACAAATCCTAAACCCCCATTTAGATTTCGCCTGGGGTATCAATACAAATTACAATACAATCCAACCACAGTAACATTCAACAGATAGCTGCAAACAAGAAGCAACAGGAAGTCAGATATAATTCTCACATCTTTCCCTGCTATGTAATTTATATTACATACCAACCCAACTGTAATTTAAATGATATACCAACCCAACTGTAATTTAAATGATATACCAACCCAACTGTAATTTAAATGATATACCAACCCAACTGTAATTTAAATTATATACCAACCCAACTGTAATTTATATTGATATACCAACCCAACTGTAATTTAAATGATATACCAACCCAACTGTAATTTAAATGACATACCAACCCAACTGTAATTTAAATGAAATACCAACCCAACTGTAATTTAAATGACATACCAACCCAACTGTAATTTAAATTATATACCAACCCAACTGTAATTTTAATGACATACCAACCCAACTGTAATTTATATTGACATACCAACCCAACTGTAATTTAACCTCTCTAGGGTAGGGGGCAGTATTTTCACATCCGGATAAAAAACGTACCTGATTTAATCTGGTTATTACTACTGCCCAGAAACTAGAATATGCATATAATTGTTTGATTTGGATAGAAAACACCCTAAAGTTTCTAAAACTGTGTGAATGGTGTCTGTGAGTATAACAGAACTCATATGGCAGGCAAAAACCTGAGAAGATTCTGTACAGGAGGTGCCATCTCTGACCATTTCTTGGCCTTCTACACTCTCTTTATTGAAAACAAAGGATCTCTGCTGTAACGTGACACTTCCTAAGGCTCCCATAGGCTCTCAGAAGGCGCCAGAACGTTGAATGATGACTTTGCAGTCTCTGGCTGAAAAACAGTAGCACATTTGGTAAGTGGTCGATCTGAGAACAATGAGACGGGTGCGCGTGCACACGTGAAGAGTCCATTTTACATTTGGAGTCTTTGAACGAAAACAGGGTTTCCCGGTCGGAATATTATCGCTTTTTTACGAGAAAAATCGCAGAAAAATTGATTTTAAACAGTGTTTGACATGCTTCGAAGTACGGTAATGGAATATTTTTTTGTCACGATACGCATCTGCGCGTCACCGTTCGGATAGTGTCTTGAACGCAAGAACAAAACAGAGGATATTTGAACATAACTATGGATTATTTTGAAACAAAACAACATTTGTGGATGAAGTAGAAGTCCTGGGAGTGCATTCTGACAAAGAACAGCAAAGGTAATCCAATTTTTCTAATAGTAAATCTGAGTTTGGTGAGTGCCAAACTTGGTGGGTGTCAAAATAGCTAGCCCGTGATTGCGAGCTATCTACTCAGAATATTGCAAAATGTGCTTTTGCCGAAAAGCTATTTTAAAATCGGACATAGCGATTGCATATAGGAGTTCTGTATCTATAATTCTTAAAATAATTGTTATATTTTTTGTGAACGTTTATCGTGAGTAATTTAGTAAATTCACCGGAAGTGTTCGGTGGGAATGCTAGTTCTGAACGTCACATGCTAATGTAAAAAGCTGGTTTTTGATATAAATATGAACTTGATTGAACAAAAAATGCATGTATTGTATAACATAATGTCCTAGGAGTGTCATCTGATGAAGATCATCAAAGGTTAGTGCTGCATTTAGCTGTGGTTTTGGTTTTTGTGACATTATATGCTAGCTTGAAAAATGGGTGTCTGATTATTTCTGGCTGGGTACTCTGCTGACATAATCTAATGTTTTGCTTTCGTTGTAAAGCCTTTTTGAAATCGGACAGTGTGGTTAGATTAACGAGAGTCTTGTCTTTAAAATGGTGTAAAATAGTCATATGTTTGAGAAATTGAAGTAATATCATTTCTAAGGTATTTGAAAATCGTGCCACGGGATTCCACTGGCTGTTGAGTAGGTGGGACGATTTCGTCCCACATACCCTAGAGAGGTTAAATGATATACCAACCCATCTGTAATTTAAATGACATACCAACCCAACTGTAATTTAAACGATATACCAACCCAACTGTAATTTATACTGATATACCAACCCAACTGTAATTTAAATGATGTACCAACACATCTGTAATTTAAATGACATACTACCCAACTGTAATTTAAATGATATACCAACCCAACTGTAATTTAAATGATATACCAACCCAACTGTAATTTATATTGATATACCAACACAACTGTAATTTATATTGATATACCAACCCAACTGTAATTTATATTGATATACCAACCCAACTGTAATTTATATTGATATACCAACCCAACTGTAATTTAAATGATATACCAACCCAACTGTAATTTATATTGATATACCAACCCCTGTAACTGAGGTGAGACGGAGGGTCGACACCAGGGATGATCAACTACATTCAGCTGCAGGCCGTGTTTTTTTCTCTGGAGCAGATGGTCGGTTGGCCGGACCATAATTACAAATAATTTGTAGACTGCAAATTGACCGCAAGAAACCAAAACAGTTATAATGTTTGACTAAAACATAATCATTTCAAACCTTGCTTACATTTGTATACAATCATGTGTCTCTCTCTCTCTCTATGCATGGGTATACTTGGGAAGAGATCAATTAAAATCAAGTGGAGCTGATTTCCTGCGGTTTTTACAGTCTTTCTCCCCCCGCCACCCCCCCCCCCCCCAAAAAAAAAAGATATTTAAAGTTTTTTTTGCTTTGAAAACTTGGGGAGCCAAATTCATCCCTTAGACTGGCTGTTGGCAAACCCTGGTCTACACAAGGAATGTAGAAATTGGACAGCTGAGGCATCTCTGTTACACACACACACACACACACACACACACACCCACACACACACACACACACACACACACACACACAGACACACACACACACACACACACACACACACAGGTTATTCACAAACCACTGTAGCTGTGTTGCCATTGAAGAAGCTCTAGGTTAGTGTTACAAGTACATTATTACATCGGTTTATATTCATACACACGGTTATTGTCATGTACATTTCATCTCATTATGACATTTGACAAAACAGGCCAGCGCTTGTCTCTCTTTGAGGGAGGGAACATTCTGATTGGTTAAAGATGAGGGGAAATAAATGTCATTGGCTGTGGAAGTTCCATCTCTTCATCTCCTCTATCTACAGGACATTCAGATCTCTGGTGTCTAGCTATTGGACTGGAAACATAGCACACAGGCACGAACACACACACACATAAACACACACACACACACATACCTCTTGCTCTTTTCTCGATTGATTTTTGATCTGAGAGGAGTTCAACAATCTCCCTCTCCTCAACCACCTGTCACATCCCTCTGTCTGCCTGACCTTTGAAGAGCAGGAGGAAGAGGAGGGATGAGGAGGAAGAGGAGGATGAGAGGAAAGAGGCAGAATGGCTTTTTTCAGGCTTTTTTGAGTGGAAATAAGAGAAATATGGAGGCTTTGCCCTTTAGCGGATCCACCAGATTTCAGTTTCTTCAAACAGCCTGTAATTCTCATTGAGCTACATGAAACTATGGCACCATACTGGCTCTATTATTGGGTCTATTGTTCCGTCTGATCATCAGCTGTTTCACGTACTGAATGTTTTGTGTAAAGCAAGAACTAAAAGCTTTAAAGCGTTAAATCATTTTGTGAATGACTATTTTAACTATACAACTTACCACCAATAACAACATTGACTACGATTAAAGTCTGTTGATTTTTAAACGTTTTGTTTAAACGTTTCCCCCTGCGACTCATACCTTCACAGTCATTTGGTGGATGAGTATTTTAGCTACCTGCAACTTGTACCATGAATAACAACCTTAACATAAACTGAAGTCAGTTGATGGCCAAATGTTTGTTTCGTTCCCCTGTGGCATTTAACCTTTATGGTGGCATTTAAAGACAGAGACAAATGGACAAGGATTATCTTTAAAAGATGAAGAGACCATTACCATCATCACCATTACAATCCTCCCCCATCATCACCATTACCATCACCACCATTACCATCATCACCATCATCACCATTACCATCATCACCATTACTATCATCACCATTACTATCATCACCATTACCATCATCACCATTACTATCATCACCATTACTATCATCACCATTACCATCATCACCATCACTATCATCATCATCACCATTACCATCATCACCATTACTATCATCACCATTACCATCATCACCATTACTATCATCACCATTACCATCCTCCCCATCATCACCATTACTATCATCACCATTACCATCATCACCATCACTATCGTCACCATTACTATCATCACCATTACCATCATCACCATTACCATCATCACCATTACTATCATCACCATTACTATCATCACCATTACCATCATCACCATTACTATCATCACCATTACTATCATCACCATTACTATCATCACCATTACTATCATCACCATTACCATCATCACCATTACTATCATCACCATTACTATCATCACCATTACTATCATCACCATTACCATCATCACCATTACCATCATCACCATTACCATCATCACCATTACTATCATCACCATTACTATCATCACCATTACTATCATCACCATTACCATCATCACCATTACCATCATCACCATTACCATCATCACCATTACTATCATCACCATTACTATCATCACCATTACCATCATCACCATTACTATCATCACCATTACTATCCTCCACCATTATAATGTCAGAATGTCTAAGAGAGTCATTTTTTGTTTAGACTTCGAGCACACACACGGACGGACGCAAGCAACCCCGCACACTCTTATTCGATCAGTATGTCGTTTCAGACCCGGTGAACGCTCTATTATCTCCCTGACAGCTGGGGGGATAAAGGTATATCTCTGTCTCTGTCTCTGTCTCTGTCTCTGTCTCTGTCTCTCTCTCTGAGGTCTGGGCAGAGGTCTGTGTGCCTTGTGAGAATTCTTCGGAGAGTGAGTAAACCAACACTACCCTCCGTATTATTGGCCAACGTGCAATCATTGGAAAACAAACTGGACAATCTACGAGAAAGACTATCCTACCAACGGGACATTAAAAACTGTAACATCGACATGAATAACATGCGGCGGGTTATACACTCCCATCGGCAGGACAGAACAGCAGCCTCTGGTAAGACACGAGGTGGCAGCCTTTGTATGTTTGTAAACAACAGCTGGTGCACAATATCTAAGGAAGTCTAGAGGTTTTTGCTCGCCTGAGGTAGAGTATCTCACGATAAGCTGTAGTCCACACTATCTACCAAGAGAGTTTTCATCTGTATGTGTCTACATACCTCCACAGACCGATGCTGGCACTAAGACCGCACTCAACAAGCTGTATAAGGCCATAAGCAAACAAGAAATGCTCATCCAAAAGAGGTGCTCCTAGGTGACGGGGACTTCAATGCAGGCAAACTTAAATCAGTTTTACCTCATTTCTACCAGTATGTCACATGTGTAACCAGATGAAAAAAAACTGCAGACCACCTTTACTCCACACACAGAGACACATACAAAGCTCTCCCTCGCCCTCCATTTGGCAAATCTGACCATAACTCTATCCTCCTGATTCCTGCTTACAAGCAAAAACTAAAGCAGGAAGTACCAGTGACTCGCTCACTACGGAAGTGGTCAGATGACACGGACGCTACGCAACAGGACTGTTTTGCTAGCACAGACTGGAATATGTTTGAGAAGCATACCACCTCAGTCACCGGCTTCATCAATAAGTGCATCGACGACCTCGTCCCAACAGTGACCGTATGTACATTTCCCAACCAGAAGCCATGGATTGCAGGTGATGGAAGCCATGGATTGCATCCACCCTGAGCTAAAGGCTAGAGCTTCCACTTTCAAGGAGACTAATCCGGACACTTATAAGAAATCCCGCTATGGCCTCAGACAAAGCATCAAACAGGCAAGTGTCAATACAGGATTAAGATTGAATCCTACTACACCGGCTCTGATGCCCGTCAGATGTGGCCGGGCTTTAAAACTATTACGGATTACATGGGGAAAACCAGCCGGGAGCTGCACAGCGAACCTACCAGATGAGCTAAATGCTGTTCCGGACAACTGTGTGATCACGCTCTCCATAGTCGATGTGAGCAAGACCTTCAAACAGGTCAACATTCACAAAGCCGCGGGGCCAGACAGATTACCAGGACATGTACTCAAAGCATGTCTTCACTGACATTTTCAACCTCTCCTTGGCCGAGTCTGTAATACCTACATGTTTCAAACAGACCACCATAGTCCCTGTGCCACAGATAGTGAAGGTAACCTGCCTAAATGATTACTGCCCCGTAGCACTCACATAGGTAGCCATGAAGTGCTTTGAAAGACTGGTCATGGCTCACATCAACACCATCATGCCAGAAACCCTAGATCCACTCCAATTTGCATACCGCACCAACAGATCCACAGATGACGCAATCTCAATCGCATTCCACACTGCCCTTTCCCACCTGGACAAAAGGAACACTTATGTGAGAATGCTGTTCATTGACTACAGCTCAGCGTTCAACACCATAGTGCCCTCAAAGCTTATCACTAAGCTAAGGACCCTGAGACAAAACACCTCCCTCTGCAACTGGATCCTGGACTTTCTGACGCCCCCAGGTGGTAAGGGTAGGCAACAACACATCTGACAACCCTGGGGACCCTCAGGGGTGCGTGCTTAGTCCCCTCCTGTACTCCCTGTTCACCCACGACTCAGTGGCCAAGCACGACTCCAAGACCATCATTAAGTTTGCTGATGACACAACAGTGGTAGGCCAGATCAACGACAACAATGAGACAGCCTATATGGAGGAGGTCAGAGACCTGGTCATGTGGTGCCAGGACAACAACCTCTCCCTCAACGTGATCAAGAAAAAGGAGCTGATCGTGGACAACAGTAAAAGGCGGGCCATTAACATTGACAGGACTGAAGTGGAGCGGTTTCAAGTTCCTTGGTGTCCATATCACCAACAAACTGTCATGGTCCAAACACACCAAGACAGTTGTGAAGAGGGCACGACAACACCTTTTCTCCCTCAGGAGATCCTCAAAAGGTTCTACAGCTGCACCATTGAGAGCATTCTGACTGGTTGCATTACCGCCTGGTACAGAGGGTAGTGCGTACGGCCCAGTACATCACTGGGGCCAAGCTTCCTAACATCCAGGACCTCTATACCAGGCAGTGTCAGAGGAAGGCCCCAAAAACTGTCTAAGACTCCAGTCACCCAAGTCACAGACTGTTCTCTCTACTACCGCCCGGCAAGCAGTACCGGAGCGCCAAGTCTAGGACCAAGAGGCTCCTTAACAGCTTCTACCCCCAAGCCATAAGACTGCTGAACAACTAAACTAATCATATGGCCACGCTGAATATTTACATTGTACATTTATTGTGTTACCATTTGATTCATTTGTTTGTTTTAACTTTATTTGATATAGTAACTATTTTATTAACTTGATTAAGGGCTTGTAAGTAAGATGTTAACGGTAAATTCTACACCTGTTGTATTCGGAGCATGTGACATATACAGTTTGATTCTCTCTCTCATTCTCCCCCCTCTATCTCTATATCTCCCTCCCTCTCTTTCATACTCTCTGTCGGTCTAACACTTTTCCCTCCTCTCATCTCCCCTCCAAGAGTGTCTCTATTACATCACAATGTCTGGTCCCACAACCTACCCCTCGCCATCTCTCTCTACTCCCTCACTCTACCAGTCTCTCCATCCATCCCTCCCTACCTCCTCACTCTACCAGTCGCTCCATCCCTCCCTACCTCCTCACTCTACCAGTCTCTCCATCCCTCCCTACCTCCTCACTCTACCAGTCTCTCCATCCCTCCCTACCCTGCTCTCCTCCATCTCTACTCCCTCACCCTACCAGTCTATCCATCCCTCCCTACCTCCTCACTCTACCAGTCTCTCTATCCCTCCCTACCCTGCTCTCCTCCATCTCTACTCCCTCACCCTACCAGTCCCTCCATCCCTCCCTACCTCCTCACTCTACCAGTCTATCCATCCCTCCCTACCTCCTCACTCTACCAGTCTCTCCATCCCTCCCTACCCTGCTCTCCTCCATCTCTACTCCCTCACCCTACCAGTCTCTCCATCGATACGTCTGCAGATCCTAGAGCAGAAGTAGAGACTCTCCACTCCCCCCCTCAACAATAGTACAATGAGAGGTGAAACTTGCCATCTCCCTCCTCCCTCCCTCCCTCGATCCCTCACCTCCTCCCTCCCTACCCCCCATCTTCCTCCCTCCCCCCTCACCTCCTCCCTCCCTCCCTCCCTCACCTCCTCCCTCCTCTATTTCTGCATGTCACACTGCAGCAATAGGACGATGGAGGGATCACTCTTGGCTGCCTCTTTGAACTCTTCCAGTGTGATCTCATCGTTGTGATCTTTATCCATCTTGGAGAAGATCTTGTCCACACGCTGCTGGGGAGTCAGCCCGTCCTCGTTCATACGCATCATTATCACAGTGCCAACCATCTTGTAGATCGCCTAGGAAACAGCGAGAGAGAGAGAGAGAGAGAGAGAGAGAGAGAGAGAGAGAGAGAGAGAGAGAGAGAGAGAGAGAGAGAGAGAGAGAGAGAGAGAGAGAAGAGAGAGAGAGAGAGAGAGAGAGAGAGAGAGAGAGAGGAGAGAGAGAGAGAGAGAGAGAGAGAGAGAGAGAGAGAGAGAGAGAGAGAGAGAGAGAGAGAGAGAGAGAGAGAGAGAGAGAGAGAGAGAGAGAGAGAGAGAGAGGTAAAGATGGAATGGGGCATTCGCTGGAGCAATATGCACACGCAGTGAGTTATCATATAGACACACACACACAGTAAATGCACACACACACACACACACAAATGGACGCACACACAAGCATACACACAAGTATGCAGACAAGCACACTCAAAGGCACACAGAAAACACACAGAAACACACAGAAACACACACAGAAACACACAGAAACACACAGAAACACACAGAAACATACAGAAACACACACAGAAACACACAGAAACACAAACAGAAACACACAGAAACACAAAAACACAAAGAAACACACAAAAACACACAGAAACAAACAGAAACACACAGAAACACGCAGAAACACACAGAAACAAACAGAAACACACAGAAACACACAGAAACAAACAGAAACACACAGACCTCTATAATCTCCAGCATCTCCATGCGTGTGATCTTGCCGTCTCCGTCTAAGTCATACATGTTGAAGGCCCAGTTGAGTTTCTGCTCAAAGCTCCCCCTAGAGGTTGATGGAAAAGAACTGTCAAATAGAAATATACAGGTGTGTTTGCGTGTGCGTGACTGAGTGAGCGAGCGAGTGCGTGTGTGCACACCGTCACACCTGACATCACCTGTGTTATGAAGCGTACCTCGAGGTGATTGACAGAGCACAGATAAACTCCCGGAAGTCGATGGTCCCGTCACCGTTCTTATCGAAGGTCCGGAAGGCGTGCTGGGCGAACTTAGACGCGTCGCCATACGGAAAGAACTTCATTAAAAAAAAAAAGAGAAAGAAATGTAACATACTGTTGGTCACTGGAAGGCTTTTCAAATAGATTGAGCAGAAGGGTTACTGAGAACATTACCGACAGAGTCCCAAATGGCACCCTACTATGGACCGCGCATGGGCAAAGATAGTGTACTACATAGGTAATAGAGGGCCATTTGGAACGCAGCTATGAATGGAAGATGTTGCACATTCTAAACCCCAAAAATCCCTCTACTCCAAATGATTTTCTTCCTTTAGATAGTTTGCTTTGAGTATGACAACGGGAACGCTTTAGGAAGGCCATGTACCACTGTCCTCCATCCTTTCTCTTGTCGTCGTCCCCATTTACTGCTATTTCCTCTTCAACCCACTTGTCCCCCCTCTCTCCCTATGAATAATCACCATCTGTTTCCTTCCTCATCCCTCCCTCCCTCCCTCCCTCCCTCCCTCCCTCCCTGCCTCTCCCTCCCTCCCTCCCTCCCTCCCTCTCTCCCTCCCTCCCTCTCTCCCTCCCTCCCCCCGTCCCTCCCTCCCTCTCTCCCTCCCTCCCCCCGTCCCTCCCTCCCAACTCCCTCCTTCCCTCTCTCCCTCCCTCCCTCCCTCCCCATCCCTCCCTCCCTCTCTCCCTCCCTCCCTCTCTCCCTCCCTCCCTCCCTCTCTCTCTCTCTCCCTCCCTCCCTCCCTCCCTCCCTCCCTCCCTCCCTGCCTCTCTCTCTCCCTCCCTCCCTCCCTCCCTCCCTCCCCCCATCCCTCCCTCCCTCCCTCTCTCCCTCCCTCCCTCCCTCCCCCTGTCCCTCCCTCCCTCCCCCCCTCACCTTCACATATAGTTGTTGGAACTCCTCTAGATTTAGTATACCAGTGGGACAGTCTTTGAGGAAGCCTTTGTACCACTGCTTGAGCTCAGCCTCGTTGAACTCAGTACTCTTGGTGAGGTCATCCAGAACCTCTGGTGCCAGCTTACTGTTTCCTTTCCCCATCACAAAGTCTCCTCCTTTCTGGAGGAAGAAACAAGAGACACAAGGAATCAAGCAATGATTAAACAATCAACGTTAATGCTTCCTTTTAGAGGATCCTTATTGCGTAAGTCAGTACACTTAACAAGTATTGGAGTTAAACTGTAACCACTAACAGTGTAATAATACCATGTAATTGGTAGTAAATGCGGTCTGTAATTACAGAAGTTTAACAACGAATGTTTGTTTTCGTGCTTAAATACAAATGGGCAGGTTTCCACTAAATTCACCAGCTTATTGTATTGCTTCTTCTCAGCTGCATCCGATTCATTAACAACTGTGACAAAGGTTGGGATCCCTTGTGGATACGCTGTGTGTCTGAGAGATTATGCTGAATAGACTCTAATGACTTAACCATTAACGTGCACTGTTCAAAATATATCTCCGGTCAACGTTGTTGCTCCCCCAAAAATAAAGCGTATCGTCTGGGTTAACTTGGTTGAGCTTTACGAAAACAGATCTAAGACGAGAAATGCACTATTTCAAAGCATAGCACAGCTTCTGAAAGCACCATGCAAGTGATAAATAAACACACTAGTATACCACAGAGGACATGTAATGTTTCCCTAAGTACAATGTAGTTACCCGTACAGTAGGTGGCGGCATGCATCTTTAACGTCTGTTTGCGAACCGCCATTATACCAGAGAAGAAGAAGAAGAATTTGTTTTTCTCAGCAGTTTTGAGTTGTGTCCTATCTGACAGTGAAATGTGGCTAGCAAGTCATAAATAAACGCACTAGTACACCACAGAGGACATGTAATATCTGCGGAAATAAAACGTAATTACTAGCTGTTACAAAGGATATAGCAACTTCTATATAATTACTTAGACCTACTGCTCATTACCAAGAGACAATACATACAGACAATAGATGAGCTTCGACTTTAGTCAACTTTATTTGCAACATGTAAAAATACCTTACATTTACTACAAAATAATTAGGATTTTTATTGTTAGATTGATAATTAGATTACATTTGTGACGACCCTCCCACTCTGTCTGCCGAATTCTTTCTCTTTGCTCTTGTTTTCCTTATTAGGATGTTGGTGGGCGGAGCCGGGAGGGTTGTTAGCGACATGGGAAACACCTGGGCCCAGGTGTGTCCCAGGATAAATACACCTCTTCCCCATTCATGGAGGAGACTCTCTCCATGCAGACACACCTGGGCCCAGGTGTGTCCCAGGATAAATACACCTCTTCCCCATTCATTGGGAGACTCTCTCCATGCAGACACACCTGGGCCCGGGTGTGTCCCAGGATAAATACACCTCTTCCCCATTCATTGAGGAGACTCTCTCCATGCAGACACACCTGGGCCCGGGTGTGTCCCAGGATAAATACACCTCTTCCACATTCATTGGGAGACTCTCTCCATGCAGACACACCTGGGCCCGGGTGTGTCCCAGGATAAATACATCTCTTCCCCATTCATTGAGGAGACTCTCTCCATGCAGACACACCTGGGCCCAGGTGTGTCCCAGGATAAATACACCTCTTCCCCATTCATTGAGGAGACTCTCTCCATGCAGACACACTGATAGATTTTGGTTGTGGCGTTTTTGTGGCTGTTTGATTGTTTGCTTTGGCACCTTTCAACACCCCTCATTATCACATGTAACGCAACCACTCACTTACACTACTGACTACACACACCATTGTTAATTGTATTTACTTTACTTCAGTTAAATACATATATTTTGTTATTCCTTATCTCCACGTTGTCTCCCTTTTTGTTACGAACTTCGAGCCGGTTCATGAAATATTTAATATAGATATAAAATACAAATAAGTATTCTACTGGTGACTCAAATCTGTAGCCTATGGAATGGTGAGTAGCATAGATAGTATAGCATGGTGTGTAGCATAGATGGTATATCATGGTGAGTAGCCTAGATAGTATAGAATGGTGAGTAGCATAGATAGTATAGCATGGTGTGTAGCATAGATGGTATATCATGGTGAGTAGCATAGACAGTATAGACTAGTGAGTAACATAGATAGTATAGAATGGTGAGTAGCCTAGATAGTATAGCATGGTGAGTAGCATAGATAGTATAGCATGGTGAGTAGCATAGATAGTATAGACTAGTGAGTAGCATAGATGGTATATCATGGTGAGTAGCCTAGATAGTATAGAATGGTGAGTAGCATAGATAGTATAGCATGGTGTGTAGCATAGATGGTATATCATGGTGAGTAGCCTAGATAGTATAGCATGGTGAGTAGCATAGATAGTATAGACTAGTGAGTAGCCTAGATAGTATAGAATGGTGAGTAGCATAGATAGTATAGCATAGTGAGTAGCATAGATGTTATAGACTAGTGAGTAGCATAGATAGTATAGCATAGTGAGTAGCATAGATGTTATAGACTAGTGAGTAGCATAGATAGTATAGCATAGTGAGTAGCATAGATGTTATAGACTAGTGAGTAGCATAGATAGTATAGCATAGTGAGTAGCATAGATGTTATAGACTAGTGAGTAGCATAGATAGTATAGACTAGTGAGTAGCATAGACAGTATAGCATGGTGAGTAGCATAGATAGTATAGCATGGTGAGTAGCCTAGATAGCTAATTTAGAAAAATGGGATTGTCTATTTCAAGTTACAATAGAAATCAACAGCTCTGTCTCTGTCTGTAGTTCTATAGTACTATAGTTTCTCTGTATACAGTTCTATAGTTCTATAGTTTCTCTGTCTATAGTTCTATAGTTCTATAGTTTCTCTGTCTACAGTTCTATAGTTCTATAGTTTCTCTGCCTATAGTTCTATAGTTTCTCTGTCTATAGTTCTATAGTTTCTCTGTCTATAGTTCTATAGTTCTATAGTTCTATAGTTTCTCTGTCTACAGTTCTATAGTTCTATAGTTTCTCTGTCTACAGTTCTATAGTTCTATAGTTTCTCTGTCTATAGTTCTATAGTTTCTCTGTCTATAGTTCTATAGTTCTATAGTTTCTCTGTCTATAGTTCGATAGTTTCTCTGTCTATAGTTCTATAGTTCTTTAGTTTCTCTGTCTGTAGTTCTATAGTTCTGTAGTTTCTCTGTCTATAGTTTTATAGTTCTGTAGTTTCTCTGTCTATAGTTCTATAGATTCTCTGTCTACAGTTCTATAGTTCTATAGTTTCTCTGTCTACAGTTCTATAGTTCTGTAGTTTCTCTGTCTATAGTTCTATAGTTTCTCTGTCTCTGTCTATAGTTCTATAGTTTCTCTGTCTATAGTTCTATAGTTCTTTAGTTCTGTAGTTTCTCTGTCTATAGTTCTATAGTTTCTCTGTCTATAGTTCTATAGTTTCTCTGTCTACAGTTCTATAGTTTCTCTGTCTATAGTTCTATAGTTTCTCTGTCTATAGTTCTATAGTTCTATAGTTTCTCTGTCTATAGTTCTATAGTTCTATAGTTTCTCTGTCTATAGTTCTACAGTTTCTCTGTCTATAGTTCTATAGTTCTGTAGTTTCGCTGTCTATAGTTCTATAGTTTTATAGTTTCTCTGTCTATAGTTCTGTAGTTTCTCTGTCTATAGTTCTATAGTTTCTCTGTCTATAGTTCTATAGTTTCTCTGTCTATAGTTCTATAGTTTCTCTGTCTACAGTTCTATAGTTTCTCTGTCTATAGTTCTATAGTTTCTCTGTCTATAGTTCTATAGTTCTATAGTTTCTCTGTCTATAGTTCTATAGTTCTATAGTTTCTCTGTCTATAGTTCTACAGTTTCTCTGTCTATAGTTCTATAGTTCTATAGTTCTGTAGTTTCTCTGTCTATAGTTCTGTAGTTTCGCTGTCTATAGTTCTATAGTTTTATAGTTTCTCTGTCTATATTTCTATAGTTTCTCTGTCTACAGTTCTATAGTTCTATAGTTCTGTAGTTTCTCTGTCTATAGTTCTATAGTTTCTCTGTCTATAGTTCTATAGTTCTATAGTTTCTCTGTCTCTGTCTATAGTTCTATAGTTTCTCTGTCTATAGTTCTATAGTTCTATAGTTTCTCTGTCTATAGTTCTATAGTTTCTCTGTCTATAGTTCTATAGTTTCTCTGTCTATAGTTCTATAGTTCTGTAGTTTCTCTGTCTATAGTTCTATAGTTCTATAGTTCTGTAGTTTCTCTGTCTATAGTTCTATAGTTCTATAGTTCTATAGATGCTCTGTCTATAGTTCTATAGTTTCTCTGTCTATAGTTCTATAGTTCTATAGTTTCTCTGTCTATAGTTCTATAGTTCTATAGTTTCTCTGTCTATAGTTCTATAGTTCTATAGTTTCTCTGTCTATAGTTCTGTAGTTTCTCTGTCTACAGTTTTATAGTTCTATAGTTTATCTGTCTATAGTTCTATAGTTTGTCTATAGCTCTATAGTTCTATAGTTTCTCTGTCTCTAGTTCTATAGTTTCTCTGTCTCTAGTTCTATAGTTTCTCTATCTATAGTTCTATAGTTCTATAGTTTCTCTGTCTACAGTTCTATAGTTTCTCTGTCTATAGTTCTATAGTTTCTCTGTCTATAGATCTATAGTTCTATAGTTTCTCTGTCTATAGTTCTACAGTTTCTCTGTCTATAGTTCTATAGTTCTATAGTTCTATAGTTCTGTAGTTTCTCTGTCTATAGTTCTGTAGTTTCGCTGTCTATAGTTCTATAGTTGTATAGTTTCTCTGTCTATAGTTCTATAGTTTCTCTGTCTACAGTTCTATAGTTCTATAGTTCTATAGTTCTGTAGTTTCTCTGTCTATAGTTCTATAGTTTCTCTGTCTATAGTTCTATAGTTCTATAGTTTCTCTGTCTCTGTCTATAGTTTCTCTGTCTATAGTTCTATAGTTCTATAGTTTCTCTGTCTATAGTTCTATAGTTTCTCTGTCTATAGTTCTATAGTTTCTCTGTCTATAGTTCTATAGTTCTGTAGTTTCTCTGTCTATAGTTCTATAGTTCTATAGTTCTGTAGTTTCTCTGTCTATAGTTCTATAGTTCTATAGTTCTATAGATGCTCTGTCTATAGTTCTATAGTTTCTCTGTGTATAGTTCTATAGTTCTATAGTTTCTCTGTCTATAGTTCTATAGTTCTATAGTTTCTCTGTCTATAGTTCTATAGTTCTATAGTTTCTCTGTCTATAGTTCTGTAGTTTCTCTGTCTACAGTTGTATAGTTCTATAGTTTATCTGTCTATAGTTCTATAGTTTGTCTATAGCTCTATAGTTCTATAGTTTCTCTGTCTATAGTTCTATAGTTTCTCTGTCTATAGTTCTACAGTTCTATAGTTTCTCTGTCTATAGTTCTATATTTTCTCTGTCTCTAGTTCTATAGTTTCTCTGTCTCTAGTTCTATAGTTTCTCTATCTATAGTTCTATAGTTCTATAGTTTCTCTGTCTACAGTTCTATAGTTTCTCTGTCTATAGTTCTATAGTTTCTCTGTCTATAGTTCTATAGTTCTATAGTTTCTCTGTCTATAGTTCTATAGTTCTCTAGTTTCTCTGTCTATAGTTTCTCTGTCTCTGTCTATAGTTCTATAGTTTCTCTGTCTATAGTTCTATAGTTCTATAGTTTCTCTGTCTATAGTTCTATAGTTTCTCTGTCTATAGTTCTATAGTTCTATAGTTCTGTAGTTTCTCTGTCTATAGTTCTATAGTTCTATAGTTCTATAGATGCTCTGTCTATAGTTCTATAGTTTATCTGTCTATAGTTCTATAGTTCTATAGTTTCTCTGTCTATAGTTCTATAGTTCTATAGTTTCTCTGTCTGTAGTTCTATAGTTTGTCTATAGTTCTATAGTTTGTCTATAGTTCTATAGTTCTATAGTTTCTCTGTCTATAGTTCTATAGTTATATAGTTTCTCTGTCTATAGTTCTACAGTTCTACAGTTCTATAGTTTCTCTGTCTATAGTTCTATAGTTCTATATTTTCTCTGTCTATAGTTCTATAGTTTCTCTGTCTATAGTTCTATAGTTTCTCTGTCTATAGTTCTATAGTTCTATAGTTTCTCTGTCTATAGTTCTATAGTTCTATAGTTTCTCTGTCTACAGTTCTATAGTTTCTCTGTCTACAGTTCTATAGTTTCTCTGTCTACAGTTCTATAGTTTCTCTGTCTATAGTTCTATAGTTCTGTAGTTTCTCTGTCTACAGTTCTATAGTTCTATCATTTCTCTGTCTATAGTTCTATAGTTCTATAGTTTCTCTGTCTGTAGTTCTATAGTTTGTCTATAGTTCTATAGTTTGTCTATAGTTCTATAGTTCTATAGTTTCTCTGTCTATAGTTCTATAGTTATATAGTTTCTCTGTCTATAGTTCTACAGTTCTACAGTTCTATAGTTTCTCTGTCTATAGTTCTATAGTTCTATATTTTCTCTGTCTATAGTTCTATAGTTTCTCTGTCTATAGTTCTATAGTTTCTCTGTCTATAGTTCTATAGTTCTATAGTTTCTCTGTCTATAGTTCTATAGTTCTATAGTTTCTCTGTCTACAGTTCTATAGTTTCTCTGTCTACAGTTCTATAGTTTCTCTGTCTACAGTTCTATAGTTTCTCTGTCTATAGTTCTATAGTTCTGTAGTTTCTCTGTCTACAGTTCTATAGTTCTATCATTTCTCTGTCTATAGTTCTATAGTTCTGTAGTTTCTCTGTCTATAGTTCTATAGTTTCTCTGTCTATAGTTCTATAGTTCTATAGTTTCTCTGTCTATAGTTCTATAGTTCTATAGTTTCTCTGTCTACAGTTCTATAGTTTCTCTGTCTATAGTTCTATAGTTCTGTAGTTTCTCTGTCTACAGTTCTATAGTTCTATAGTTTCTCTGTCTATAGTTCTATAGTTTCTCTGTCTACAGTTCTATAGTTCTATCGTTTCTCTGTCTATAGTTCTATAGTTTCTCTGTCTACAGTTCTATAGTTTCTCTGTCTATAGTTCTATAGTTCTGTAGTTTCTCTGTCTACAGTTCTATAGTTCTATAGTTTCTCTGTCTATAGTTCTGTAGTTTCTCTGTCTACAGTTCTATAGTTCTATCATTTCTCTGTCTATAGTTCTATAGTTCTGTAGTTTGTCTACAGTTCTATAGTTCTATAGTTTCTCTGTCTATAGTTCTGTAGTTTCTCTGTCTACAGTTCTATAGTTCTATCATTTCTCTGTCTACAGTTCTATAGTTCTATAGTTCTATCGTTTCTCTGTCTATAGTTCTATAGTTCTATAGTTCTGTAGTTTCTCTGTCTTCACATATTTCTTTCTTCCATGTTGGAGTCTGAGACCTTGTGGTAAAAAGAATGTATGACAATTTAGACACTAAGTTACCCTATACTGGTTGTCATCATCATGTTGCTTTCTATAGGTTAGGCCTAGTTAGTTCTTGTGTTATCCAGCTATAAAAGTGCATGCTAACAGCAAAGAATTTTATAACTACCCCAATATAGACCACCCCTTGTTATTTCCAAAGGGAAGCTAGCGAGTCAAATGGGCAGAGCCAAGCACGAGCTAGCATGATGCTATTGGCACGTTCTAGCATGTATTTGCATATTTATGTTAGGCAACACCTAGTCTGAAGTGCGCATTTGCAAGTTCCATCTCGCTCCATACCATCCCACTGCCGGACACTGACCTTCCTCTCCCCACCATATTTGGCGGAAACTCCAACCTGATGCTTCTCATTTACACTTCCGTGGAAATATCTGGGCCTATGTGTGCTAATACTAATGAGTTAGTTAGTGTTTAGCTCGATTGAAAAGGAACTAATTACATTTACATTTTAGTAGACACTCTTATCCAGAGCGACTTACAGTAGTGAACACATTTCATAAATTTTTTCTTTTCTCCATACTGGCCCCCCGTGGGAATCGAACCCACAACCCTGGTGTTGCAAACACCATGCTCTACCAACTGAGCCACACGGACCTGTTCCTCATAGTGCGTGTTGACACATGTAGCTAGTCAAGGTGAGAAAACTAACTAACTAACTAGCTTGTTAGCTAATACAAACAAAACTCAAAAGATTGCATGGAAAGTCTATAGAACATGCTATGGTAACTAGTTAATTAACTAGTTAGCTAACTAGCTAGCCTAGTTGGTAGGACTAACAAAAGTGCCAGCTAACATTTTCTAACTACACTATATATACAAATGTATGTGGACACCCCTTCAAATGAGTGGATATGGCTATTTCAGCCAAACCAGTTGCTGACAGGAGTATAAAATTGAGAACAGTCATGCAATCTACATAAACAAACATTGATGGTAGAATGGCCTTACTGAAGAGCTCAGTGACTTTCAAAGTGGCACCGTCAATAGGATGCCACCTGTCCAACAAGTCAGTTCATAAAATTTCTGCCCTGCTAGAGCTGCCCCGGTCAACTGTAAGTGCTGTTATTGTGAATTGGAAACGTCTAGGAGCAACAACGGTTCAGCCGCAAAGTGGTAGGCCACACAAGCTCACAGAATTGGATCTCCGAGTGATGAAGCGTGTAGTGCCTAAAAGTCGTCTGTCCTCGACAGCAACATTAACTACTGAATTCCAAACTGCCTCTGGAAGCAATGTCAGTACAAGAACTGTTCGTCAGGAGCTTCATGAAATGGGTTTCCATGGCCGAGCAGCCGCTCACATGCCCAAGTTCAAAATGCGCAATGACAAGCGTTGGCTGGCGTGGTGTAAAGCTCTGGAGCAGTAGAAACGCGTTCTCTTGGGTGATGAATCACGCTTCTCTATCTGGCAGTCCGACGGATTCATCTGGGTTTGACGCATGCCAGGAGAACGCTACCTGCACAAATGCGTAATGCCAACTGTAACGTTTGGTGGAGGAGGAATAATGGTCTGGGGTTGTTTTTCATGGTTCGGGCTAGGCCCTGTTTCAGTATTCATTCCTGTTTCAGTATTGCAATGCCCCTGTTCACAAAGCGAGGTCCATACAGACATGGGTTATCGAGATCGGTGTAGAAGAACTTGACTGGCCTTCACAAAGCCCTGACCTCAACCCCATCAAACACCTTTGGGATGAATTGGAACGCTGACTGCGAGCCAGGCTTAATCGCCCCACATCAGTACCCGACCTCACTAATGCTCTTCTGGCTGAATGGAAGCAAGTCCCCACAGCAATGTTCCAACATCTAGTGGAAAGCCTTCCCAGAAGAGTGGAGGCTGTTATAGCAACAAAGGGGGGACCAACTCCATATTAATGCCCATGATTTTGAAATGAGATGTTTAACGTGCAGGGTCCACATACTTTTGGTCATGTAGTGTAGCTAGATGCCAAAGTTCCCCGTAAACCATGTCCACAGAATTATCACAACGTCAGTGCTGAAAAGCAAATTGGAGAAGGGCTGTCAATTCTACGAGCCGTTCTATTTAACCGATTAAGAAGGTATGTATACTTAATATTAACAGCCAACTAGGTATCTAGCTAGGCTAGCTCAGCAGTTGCCAGCAGCAGCGTTAGCCGGCTCGCTAAACTAGTAGACAAAACAACCAAAGTTAAGTTACTACCTGGCGATCTAAGCAGAGTTGTGTCAATGAGTAGATCGGTTCTCAGTTGGCTAACACATATCTCAGGGTTTGTGCATGCTGAAATATGTTGTGTTTGGATGCTATCGGCAGCGGTGTAAAATAAGTACCAGTAGTTAAGGATACACTCCAGGATCTCAAGCTGAACACATTTTGTAATATATTTTTTTTATTTTCAAGATGTAACATATCATATGAAATGGATGATGTAGTACACAATTTGATGACATAGTACACCAAAAAACGAGGACCACTTTTGGCTCATGAGCGCCACTTTCAAAACTACTGTCTGAAATTATACAAACGCTTGAGAGTGCATCGTTAATAAGTAAAAATACTTTAAAGCACTACTTAATTAGTTTGATTTATCATTACCTTACATATTTAAATTTTACTCCACTACATTCTTAAATGAACTAATGTACTGTTTACTCCATACATTTTCCCGACACCCAAAAGTACTCATTACATTTTGAATTCTTAGCAGGACAGGATAATTGTCTAATTCACACACTTATCAAGAGAGCATCCCTGGTCATCCCTACTGCCTCTGATCTGGTGGACTCACTAAACACAAATGCTTTGTTTGTAAATTATATGTCTGAGTGTTGGAATGTGCCCCTGGCTATCCTTAATATATGTATACAGTGCATTAGGAAAGTATTCAGACCCCATGACTTTTTCCACATTTTGTTACATTACAGCCTTATTCTAAAATGGATTAAATCGTTTTTTTCCCCCTCATCAATCTACACACAATTCCCTATAATGACAAAGAAAAAAAACATTTACATAAGTATTCAGACTCTTTTCTCAGTACTTTGTTGAAGCACCTTTGGCAGTGATTACAGCATCGATTCTTCTTGGGTATGACGCTACAAGCTTGGCACACCTGTATTTGGGGAGTTTCTCCCATTCTTCTCTGTAGATCCTCTCAAGCTCTGTCAGGTTGGATGAGGAGCGTCGCTGCACAGCTATTTTCAGGTCTCTCCAGAGATGTTCGATCAGGTTTAGGTCCAGGCTCTGCCTAGGCCACTCAAGGACATTCAGAGACTTGTCCCAAAGCCACTCCTGCATTGTCTTGGCTGTGTGTATATATATATACAGTATATATATATATATATATATATATATATATATATATATATATATATATATATATATATATATACTGTTCCTTCGGAAAGTATTCAGACCCCTTCACTTTTTCCACATTTTCTTACATTACAGCCTTATTCTATATATATATTCTATATATTTATTGAGCCGTCTGGTTCGTATAAGGAATGAAAAATGATTTATACTTTAACTTTTGATACTTCAGTATATTTAAAACCAAAAACTTTTAGACTTTTACTCAAGTAGTATTTTACTGGGTGACTTTCACTTTTACCTTGAGTCATTTTCTATTAAGGTATGTTTACTTTTACTCAATTGGATTGTCAGGATGGGTAATGTATTGTATAAGTACACATTAATTAAGAACCCCTTTAAGATAAAATGAACTAGCCAAATCCTGTCTAACAACCTTTGTCACAGTTGTTAATGAATCGGATGCAGCTGGGATGAAGCGAAACACTAAGTTGTTGTATTTAGTGGAAATGTCCCATTTGTGACAAGCATTTACTGTTACACTTCTGTAATTACAGACCGCAATTACTACCAGGTACGTTATGATGACATTGTAACTACGAGTCGTTACAGTTAACTACAATACATGTTACAGTGTAATTACACATGTAATAAGGACCCTCTTAAAAGAAAGTGTTACACAATCAACTGAGATTTTTTGGGGGGCTATGCACGCAATCAGTTGATTGGTCGATCAATTGATCAATTAAGCGAGCATGCAATCGCCTCTGGAACACACACAAACAATTAAGATACAATCAAATTACAAATCAGATATTCGATCAAATGGAAATGAACCCATTCAAATAATCAGCTCAAGTCAAAGGAATAGAATGACTATTGGGAGGCAGGCATGTGCCCAGATAGGGCACTTCCTGTACAGAGCACCTGTCCCCAGATAGGGCACTTCCTGTACAGAGCACCTGTCCCTTTGCCCTCCCAGTCTATAAAATACCAGTCTATACAGTACCAGTCTATACAGTGCCCAGTCTATACAGTGCCCAGTCTATACAGTACCAGTCTATACAGTGCCCAGTCTATACAGTGCCCAGTCTATACAGTACCCAGTCTATACAGTACCAGTCTATACAGTGCCCAGTCTATACAGTGCCCAGTCTATACAGTGCCCAGTCTATACAGTACCAGTCTATACAGTACCAGTCTATACAGTACCAGTCTATACAGTACCAGTCTATACAGTGCCCAGTCTATACAGTACCAGTCTATACAGTGCCCAGTCTATACAGTGCCCAGTCTATACAGTACCCAGTCTATACAGTGCCCAGTCTATACAGTGCCCAGTCTATACAGTACCAGTCTATACAGTGCCCAGTACCAGTCTATACAGTACCAGTCTATACAGTACCCAGTCTATACAGTACCCAGTCTATACAGTGCCCAGTCAATACAGTACCCAGTCTATACAGTACCCAGTCTATACAGTGCCCAGTCTATACAGTACCAGTCTATACAGTGCCCAGTCTATACAGTACCAGTCTATACAGTACCCAGTCTATACAGTACCAGTCTATACAGTGCCAGTCTATACAGTACCCAGTCTATACAGTACCACTCTATACAGTACCCAGTCTATACAGTACCAGTCTATACAGTGCCCAGTCTATACAGTGCCCAGTACCAGTCTATACAGTACCAGTCTATACAGTACCCAGTCTATACAGTACCCAGTCTATACAGTACCCAGTCTATACAGTGCCCAGTCTATACAGTACCCAGTCTATACAGTGCCCAGTCTATACAGTACCAGTCTATACAGTGCCCAGTCTATACAGTACCAGTCTATACAGTACCCAGTCTATACAGTACCAGTCTATACAGTACCAGTCTATACAGTACCAGTCTATACAGTGCCCAGTCTATACAGTGCCCAGTCTATACAGTGCCCAGTCTATACAGTACCCAGTCTATACAGTGCCCAGTCAATACAGTACCCAGTCTATACAGTACCCAGTCTATACAGTACCAGTCTATACAGTACCCAGTCTATACAGTACCCAGTCTATACAGTACCCAGTCTATACAGTGCCCAGTCTATACAGTACCCAGTCTATACAGTGCCCAGTCTATACAGTACCAGTCTATACAGTGCCCAGTCTATACAGTACCAGTCTATACAGTACCAGTCTATTCAGTACCAGCCAAAGGTTGGACACACACACACATCAAGGCCTTTTCTTTATTTGTACTATTTTCTACATTGTAGAATAATAGCGAAGACATCAAAACTATGAAATAACACCTATGGAATCAGGTGAAGCTGGTTGGGAGAACACCAAGAGTATGCAAAGCTTTCATCAAGGCAAAGGGTGGCTACTCTGAAGACTCTGAAAAATAAAATATATTTTGATTTATTTAACACTTTTTTGGTTAGTAAATGATTCCATATGTGTTATTTCATAGTTTTGATGTCTTCACTATTATTCTACAATGTAGAAAATAGTAAAAATAAAGAAAAACCCTTGAATGAGTAGGTGTTCTTAAACTTTTGACTGGTAATGTGTGTTTCAGTTTTTTTTAAAGTTTTTGTGTTTGTTGTTCTGAACTTCAAGCAACCATCTCTTTATCTGGTATTAGCTAGTCTAGTCTGTAAGGAGGTCTACAACCATCTCTTTATCTGGTATTAGCTAGTCTAGTCTGTAGGGAGGACTACAACCATCTCTTTATCTGGTATGAGCTAGTCTAGTCTGTAGGGAGGACTACAACCATCTCATTATCTGGTATTGGCTAGTCTAGTCTGTAGGGAGGACTACAACCATCTCATTATCTGGTATTGGCTAGTCTAGTCTGTAGGGAGGACTACAACCATCTCTTTATCTGGTATTAGCTAGTCTAGTCTGTAGGGAGGACTACAACCATCTCTTTATCTGGTATGAGCTAGTCTAGTCTGTAGGGAGGACTACAACCATCTCATTATCTGGTATTGGCTAGTCTAGTCTGTAGGGAGGACTACAACCATCTCTTTATCTGGTATTGGCTAGTCTAGTCTGTAGGGAGGACTACAACCATCTCTTTATCTGGTATGAGCTAGTCTAGTCTGTAGGGAGGACTACAACCATCTCATTATCTGATATTAGCTAGTCTAGTCTGTAGGGAGGACTACAACCATCTCATTATCTGGTATTAGCTAGTCTAGTCTGTAGGGAGGACTACAACCATCTCATTATCTGGTATTGGCTAGTCTAGTCTGTAGGGAGGACTACAACCATCTCTTTATCTGGTATTAGCTAGTCTAGTCTGTAGGGAGGACTACAACCATCTCTTTATCTGGTATTAGCTAGTCTAGTCTGTAGGGAGGACTACAACCATCTCTTTATCTGGTATTAGCTAGTCTAGTCTGTAGGGAGGACTCAAGGCAAAGGGTGGCTACTCTGAAGATATTTATATATTTTGATTTATTTAACACTTTTTGGGTTATTACATGATTCCATAGGTGTTATTTCATAGTTTTGATGTCTTCACTATTATTCTACAATGTAGAAAATAGTAGAAATAAAGAAAACCTTTGTGTTTTTAAACTTTTGGTGTTCTTAAACTTTTGACTGGTACTGTGTGTTTCAGTTTTTTTTAAGTTTTTGTGTTTGTTGTTCTGAACTTCAAGCAACCATCTCTTTATATGGTATTGGCTAGTCTAGTCTGTAGGGAGGTCTGCAACCATCTCTTTATATGGTCTAGTCCGTACCTGTAGTGAATGTGCTAGTATACAGTCCCAGACTGACTACCCCATTATGATAGCCATGACACTTACACCAAGAGTCTCTCGTCTCTAGCTGTCTCTCTCTCTAGCTGTCCCTCAATCTAACTGTCCCTCTAACTAATTGTCTCTCTCTCTAACTGTCTCTCTCTCTAACTGTCTCTCTCTTTCGCTCAGTTTGTATCTTTCTTTTGTCCATCTCTATCGGTATCTGTCATTATATCGGTTTATCTCATTATATCTCTCTCTCTCTCTCTCTCTCTCTCTCTCTCTCTCTCGATCTCTCTCTCTCTCTTTCTTTCTTTCTCTCCCTCTCCCTCTCCCTCTTTCTCGATCTCTCCTCTCCTCTCTTCCTCTCTCTCTCTCTCTCTCTCCCTCCTCTCTCTCCTCTCTCTCTCTCCTCTCTCTCTCTCTCCTCTCTCTCTCTCTCTCTCTCTCGCTCTCTCTCTCTCTCTCTCTCTCATCTCCTCTCTCATCTCTCTCTCTCTCTCTCTCCTCTCTCTCTCTCTCTCTCTCTTTCTCTCTCTCTCTCTCTCTTGATCTCTGACTCTCTTTGTAGCGGTTAAAGTTTGAATCCTCGAGCCGGCAAGGTGGGGGATTCTGCCTTTGATCACGGCAGTTTACCCCCAACAGCAACTGCTCCCCGGGTGCCGATGACGTGGATGTCGATTAGGCAGCCTCTCGCACCTCTCTGACTCAGGGGGGTTGGATTAAGTGCAGAAGACACATTTCAGTTGTGCCTTTTTTCTGTCTCAATCTCTCTGTCTCTCTAACTGTCTTGATCTCTCAGCCTCTCTCTCTTTCTCTCTGTCTCTCTATATGTCTCTCTCTCTGACTCTCACTCTTTCTCGCACTCTGTCTCGCTCTGTTTCAGTCTGTGTTTGTCTATTGCACACTTCTTTTCCATCCCTCCCCCTCATTCTTGATCCCACATTCTCTGTCCCTACCCCCTCCATCCCTACCTCCCTCCCTCTCTCCCTTCCGTCCTTTTTTCCATACTTCTCTGTCTCTCTTCCTCTCCCTCCCTCTCCCCTTTCATTCTCACTGCTTCCAACATATAAGAAGGTCAGAGGCTGTGGCTCCTACAGGAACTGAAGATGTTGTTATGTCCAACTGTTAATGTCTCTGTTAATGGCCAATTGTTAACATCCCTCACACACCCACCCACACACACACACACCCACCCACCCACCCACACACACACCCTCTCTGCATAGTGATGCATCTTCACTCCCCTGTGTAGTTAGATATATCTGTCTGCAGCGGGGCTGAACGTTGCAGATAATTGTATTTCCTGAGGAACAGAGCGGAGGCGAGCCAGCGTGTATGTGTTGCATTATAAACACACAAACAGATGAGGAGCGTCTGACAAAGTAAATAAACACAGAACTCGTGCTGGCAAGGCAGCGCTCTCTCTCTCTCTCTCTCTCTCTAACTGGAGGACTCATCCAGTCAGTCCTACAGACAGACAGCATGGCATCATCCATTCAGTCATCCAGACAGACAGCATAGAATCATCCAGACAGTCATCCAGACAGACAGCATAGAATCATCCAGTCAGTCATCCAGACAGAAAGCATAGAATCATCCAGACAGTCATCCAGACAGACAGCAAGGAATCATCCATTCAGTCATTCAGACATTATGGACCAGTGAAACTGAATTTTCTCTACTGAGACTGAGGCAGAGCATCTCTTCTACACAGCAAATCGTCAATTACACATGCTGTTCTCTTTTCAATGGACAGAGAGCGAGAGAGAGACAGAGAGCGAGGGAGAGAGACACAGAGAGCGAGAGAGAGACACAGAGAGAGCGAGAGAGAGACAGAGAGAGCGAGAGAGAGACACAGAGAGAGCGAGAGAGAGAGACAGAGAGCGAGAGAGAGAGACACAGAGAGCGAGAGAGAGACACACAGAGAGAGCGAGAGAGAGACACACAGAGAGAGCGAGAGAGAGACAGAGAGCGAGAGACAGAGAGCGAGAGAGAGAGACAGAGAGCGAGAGAGACACAGAGAGCGAGAGAGACACAGAGAGCGAGAGAGAGAGACACAGAGAGAGCGAGAGAGAGACACACAGAGAGAGCGAGAGAGAGAGACACAGAGAGCGAGAGAGAGACACAGAGAGCGAGAGAGAGACACACAGAGAGAGCGAGAGAGAGACACACAGAGAGAGCGAGAGAGAGACACAGAGAGCGAGAGAGAGACACACAGAGAGAGACACAGAGAGAGACACACAGAGAGAAACACAGAGAGAGACACACAGAAAGATACAAAGACAGTATCAGAATTCAAAACCTACAGTGGGCACAACAGATCAATCAATATACCAGTCCAATACAGACCAACAGACAAACACATATATAGATAACACTGTCACAAGTGATCATGATAATTAGTTGTTATAGGCAACCAGCAACAAGGCCACCCAAACCTTTACCAAGACCATATCCCAGAGTTCCAACAACAACAGTTTGACAAGTACAATAACAACAGTGCCAATGTAACGGGCGGTAGCTACACTATGTACTCAAAAGTATGTGGACACTGTAACGGTCTTCGTCGTCCTCGGATGAAGGGGAAGAGAAATCAGACCAAAATGCAGCGTGGTAAGTGTTCGTCATTTTAATGTTAAAACTGAACACTAATGCGACAAGCAAAACAAAAAGCACAACCGAACAGTTCCGTCAGGTGCAAAACACTAAACAGAAAATAACCACCCACAAAACCCAAAGGAAAACAGGCTGCCTAAGTATGGCTCCCAATCAGCGACAACGATATACAGCTGTCCCTGATTGAGAGCCATACCCGGCCGAAAAAAAGAAATACCAAACAAAGGTAAAGGGACATAGAATGCCCACCCCAACTCACGCCCTGACCAACCCAAATAGAGACATAAAAGGATCTCCAAGGTCAGGGCGTGACAGACACCCCTTCAAATTAGTGGATTCGGCTATTTCGGTCACAACCGTTGCTGACGGGTGTATACAATCGAGAACACAGCCATGCAAACTGCATAGACAAACAATGGCAGTAGAAATGTCTTACTGAAGAGCTCAGTGACATTCAATGTGGCACCGTCATAGGATGCCACCTTTCCAACAAGTCATTTCGTCTGCCCTGCTAAAGCTGCCCCCGGTCAACTGTAAGTGCTGTTATTGTGAAGTGGAAACGTCTAGGAGCAACAATGGCTCAGCCGTGAAGTGGTAGGCCACACAAGTTCACAGAACGGGACCGCCGAGTGCTGTAGCGTGTAATAATCATCAGTCCTCGGTTGTAACACTCACTACCAAGTTCCAAACTGCCTCTGCAAGCAATGACAGCGCAATAACTATTCGTCGGGAGCTTCATGAAATTGGTTTCCATGGTCGAGCAGCCGCTCACAAGCCTAAAATTATGATGCACAATGTCAAGCGTCGAAGCCTAAGATCACCATGCACAATGCCATACGTCGCCTGGAGTGGTGTAAAGCTCGCCGCCATTCGACTCTGGAGCAGTGGAAAAGCCTGGCAGTCAGACGGACGAATCTGAGTTTGGCAGGTGTCAGGAGAACGCTACTTGCCCCAATGCATAGTGCCAACTGTAAAGTTTGGTGGAGGAGGAATAATGGTCTGGGGCTGTTTTACATGGTTCGGGCTAGGCCCCTTAGTTCCAGTGAAGGGAAATATTAATGCTACAGCATACAATGACATTCTAGATTATTCTGTGCTTCCAACTTTGTGGCAAAAGTTTGAGGAAGGTCCTTTCCTGTTTCAGTATGACAATCCCCCATGCACAAAGCGAGTTACATACAGAAATGGTTGGTTGAGATCGGTGTGGAAGAACTTGACTGGCCTGCATAGAGCCCTGACCTAAACCCCATCAAACAGGTTTTGGAATGAATTGGAATGCCGACTGCGAGCCAGGCCTAATCGCCCAACATCAGTGCCCGACCTAACTACTGTTCTTGTGGCTGAATGGAAGCAAGTCCCCGCAGCAATGTTCCAACATCTAGTGGAAAGCCTTCCCAGAAGAGTGGAGGCTGTTATAGCAGCAAAGGGGGACCAAATCCATATTAATGCCCATGATTTTGGAATGAGATGTTCGGCGAGAAGGTGTCGACATACTTATGGCCATGTAGTGTAGTTATGTAAAACCCCAAAAATACCTTGACTGATACAACAACGTAGATGAGATCCATCAACATCAAGACTGGGAAAAACAACAGAAACCTAAAGATTACTGGTGTGTTGGAGTTTCTTCTTTGTATAACCAATAATACATGAACACGGAACAAGAGAACCAGCAACAAATAACCCATCACTACACTAGGGAAGTAATAACAAACAACCCATGACTACACTAGGGAATTAATAACAAATAACCCATGACTACACTAGGGAATTAATAACAAATAACCCATGACTACACTAGGGAATTAATAACAAATAACCCATGACTACACTAGGGAAGTAATAACAAACAACCCATGACTACACTAGGGAATTAATAACAAATAACCCATGACTACACTAGGGAATTAATAACAAATAACCCATGACTACACTAGGGAATTAATAACAAATGACCCATGACTACACTAGGGAATTAATAACAAATAACCCATGACTACACTAGGGAATTAATAACAAATAACCCATGACTACACTAGGGAATTAATAACAAATAACCCATCACTACACTAGGGAATTAATAACAAATAACCCATGACTACACTAGGGAATTAATAACAAATAACCCATGACTACTCTAGGGAATTAATAACAAATAACCCATGACTACACTAGGGAATTAACAACAAATAACCCATGAATACACTAGGGAATTAATAACAAATAACCCATGACTACACTAGGGAATTAATAACAAATAACCCATGACTACACTAGGGAATTAATAACAAATAACCCATGACTACACTAGGGAATTAATAACAAATAACCCATGACTACACTAGGGAATTAATAACAAATAACCCATCACTACACTAGGGAATCAATAACAAATAACCCACGACTACACTAGGGAAATAATAACAAATAACCCATGACTACACTAGGGAATTAATAACAAATAACCCATGACTACACTAGGGAATTAATAACAAATAACCCACGACTACACTAGGGAATTAATAACAAATAACCCATGACTACACTAGGGAATCAATAACAAATAACCCATGACTACACTAGGGAATCAATAACAAATAACCCATGACTACACTAGGGAATTAATAACAAATAACTAATGACTACACTAGGGAATCAATAACAAATAACCCATGACTACACTAGGGAATCAATAATCCATGACTACACTAGGGAATTAATAACAAATAACCCATGACTACACTAGGGAATTAATAACAAATAATCCATGACTACACTAGGGAATCAATAACAAATAACCCATGACTACACTAGGGAATTAATAACAAATAACCCATGACTACACTAGGGAATCAATAACAAATAACCCATGACTACACTAGGGAATCAATAACAAATAACCCATGACTACACTAGGGAATTAATAACAAATAACCCATGACTACACTAGGGAATTAATAACAAATAACCCATGACTACACTAGGGAATTAACAACAAATAACCCATGACTACACTAGGGAATTAATAACAAATAACTCATGACTACACTAGGGAATTAATAACAAATAACCCATGACTACACAAGGGAATCAATAACAAATAACCCATGACTACACTAGGGAATCAATAACAAATATCCCATGACTACACTAGGGAATTAATAACAAATAACCCATGACTACACTAGGGAGTCAATAACAAATAACCCATGACTACACTAGGGAATTAATAACAAATAACTCATGACTACACTAGGGAATTAATAACAAATAACCCATGACTACACTAGGGAATCAATAACAAATAACCCATGACTACACTAGGGAATTAATAACAAATAACCCATGACTACACTAGGGAATTAATAACAAATAACCCATGACTACACTAGGGAATTAACAACAAATAACCCATGACTACACTAGGGAATTAACAACAAATAACCCATGACTACACTAGGGAATTAATAACAAATAACTCATGACTACACTAGGGAATTAATAACAAATAACCCATGACTACACTAGGGAATTAATAACAAATAACCCATGACTACACTAGGGAATTAATAACAAATAACCCATGACTACACTAGGGAATTAATAACAAATAACCCATGACTACACTAGGGAATTAATAACAAATAACTCATGACTACACTAGGGAATCAATAACAAATAACCCATGACTACACTAGGGAATCAATAACAAATAATCCATGACTAGGGAACTAGGGAATCAATAATCCATGACTAGGGAACTAGGGAATCAATAATCCATGTCTAGGGAACTAGGGAATCAATAATCCATGACTAGGGAACTAGGGAATCAATAATCCATGACTAGGGAACTAGGGAATCAATAACCCATGACAAGGGAACTAGGGAATCAATAATCCATGACTAGGGAACTAGGGAATCAATAACCCATGACTGGGGAACTAGGGAACTAATAACCCATGACTAGGGAACTAGGAAACTAATAACCAATAACCCATGACTAGGGAACTAATAACCCATGACTGGGGAACTAGGGAATCAATAATCCATGACTAGGGAACTAGGGAACTAATAATCCATGACTAGGGAACTAGGGAACTAATAACCCATGACTAGGGAACTAGGGAACTAATAATCCATGACTAGGGAACTAGGGAACTAATAATCCATGACTAGGGAACTAATAATCCATGACTAGGGAACTAATAACCCATGACTAGGGAACTAGGGAACTAATAACCCATGACTAGGGAACTAATAATCCATGACTAGGGAACTAATAATCCATGACTAGGGAACTAATAATCCATGACTAGGGAACTAATAATCCATGACTAGGGAACTAGGGAACTAATAATCCATGACTGGGGAACTAGGGAACTAATAATCCATGACTAGGGAACTAATAATCCATGACTAGGGAACTAATAATCCATGACTAGGGAACTAGGGAACTAATAATCCATGACTAGGGAACTAGGGAACTAATAATCCATGACTAGGGAACTAGGGAACTAATAATCCATGACTAGGGAACTAGGGAACAAATAATCCATGACTAGGGAACTAATAACCCAGGACTAGGGAACTAGGAAACTAATAACCAATAACCCATGACTAGGGAACTAAGGAACTAATAATCCATGACTAGGGAACTAGGGAATCAATAATCCATGACTAGGGAACTAGGGAATCAATAACCCATGACTAGGGAACTAATAATCCATGACTAGGGAACTAATAACCCAGGACTAGGGAACTAATAATCCATGACTAGGGAACTAATAACCCATGACTAGGGAACTAAGGAACTAATAATCCATGACTAGGGAACTAGGGAACTAATAACCAATAACCAAGGACTAGGGAACTAATAATCCAGGACTAGGGAACTAGGAAACTAATAACCAATAACCCAGGACTAGGGAACTAAGGAACTAATAATCCATGACTAGGGAACTAGGGAACTAATAACCAATAACCCATGACTAGGGAACTAATAATGCATGACTAGGGAACTAGGGAATCAATAATCCATGACTAGGGAACTAGGGAATCAATAATCCATGACTAGGGAACTAGGGAATCAATAACCCATGACAAGGGAACTAGGGAATCAATAATCCATGACTAGGGAACTAGGGAATCAATAACCCATGACTAGGGAACTAATAATCCATGACTAGGGAACTAATAATCCATGACTAGGGAACTAGGGAACTAATAATTCATGACTAGGGAACTAGGGAACTAATAATCCATGACTAGGGAACTAGGGAACTAATAATCCATGACTAGGGAACTAGGGAACTAATAATTCATGACTAGGGAACTAGGGAACTAATAATCCATGACTAGGGAACTAGGGAACTAATAACCCAGGACTAAGGAACTAATAATCCATGACTAGGGAACTAGGGAACTAATAACCAATAACCCAGGACTAGGGAACTAGGAAACTGTAACGGCTGTCGTAATGAGGGGACCAAGGTGCAGCATGTTGAGTGCTCATGATTTTATTCCACTATGAAACACTTGAACAAAAGAACAAAAACAAGCCAACAGTTCTGTCAGGTACAGAAAACTAAACAAAAAACAACTACCCACAAACACAGGTGGGAAAGGCTGCCTAAGTATGATTCCTAATCAGAGACAACGATAGACAGCTGCCTCTGGTTAGGAACCATACTCGGCCCAAAACAAAGAAATACAAAACATAGAATGCCCACCCCACACCCTGACCTAACAAAATAGAGAAATAAACCGTCTCTCTCAGGTCAGGGCGTGACAGAAACTAATAATAAAATAACCCTTGAATAAGGAACTAGGGAACCAAAAACCAATAACCCTTGACCAAGTCTCTTCTTATTATTATTGGGATCCTTTAGATGTGGTTTCTTTGCAGCAATTCGACCATGAAGGCCTGATTCACACAGTCTCTTCTGAACAGTTGATGTTGAGATGTGTCTGTTACTTGAACTCTGTGAAGCATTTATTTGGGCTGCAATATCTGAGGCTGTTAACTCTAATGAACTAATCCTCTGCAACAGAGGTAACTCTGGGTCTTCCATTCCTGTGGCGGTCCTCATGAGAGACAGTTTCATCATAGCGCTTGATGGTTTTTGGGACTGAAACTTTCAAAGTTATTGAAATGTTCCATATTGACTGACCTTCATGTCTTAAAGTAATGATGGACTGTCGTTTGTCTTTGCTTATTTGAACTGTTCTTGCCACAATATGGACTTGGTCTTTTACCAAATAGGGCTATCTTCTGTATTCCACCTTTACCTTGTCACAACACAACGGATTGGCTCAAACACATTAAGAAGGAAAGACATTGCAAAAATTAACTTTCAAGAAGGCCTGTTAAATGAAATTAATTCCAGGTGACAACATCATGAAGCTGGTTGAGAGAATGCCAAGAGTGTGCAAAGCTGTCATCAAAGCAAAGTGTGGCTATTTGAAGAATCTCAAATATTTGTTTAACACTTTTTTGGTTACTGTATGATTCCATATGTGTATTTCATTGATGTGATGTCTTCCCTACTATTTATTATACAACGTAGAAAATAGTACAAACAAAGGTCAACCCTTGAATGAGTAGGTGTTCTAAAACTTTTGACCGGTAGTGTATAACCCATGACAAGAGACAGGTATCTCTCTCTCTTAGAATAGGTCTCTCTCTATTGTTAGAACAGGTCTCTGTCTCTGTGTTGTTAGAACAGGTCTCTCTCTCTGTTGTTAGAACAGGTCTCTCTCTCTCTGTTGTTAGAACAGGTCTCTCTCTCTGTTGTTAGAACAGGTCTCTCTCTCTCTGTTGTTAGAACAGGTCTCTCTCTCTCTGTTGTTAGAACAGGTCTCTCTCTCTCTGTTGTTAGAACAGGTCTCTCTGTCTCTGTTGTTAGAACAGGTCTCTCTGCCTCTGTTAGAACAGGTCTCTCTCTCTGTGTGTGTTGTTAGAACAGGTATCTATCTGTGTTGTTAGAATAGGTCTCACTCTCTCTGTTATTAGAACAGGTCTCTCTCTCTCTGTTGTTAGAACAGGTCTCTCTCTCTCTCTGTTGTTAGAACAGGTCTCTCTCTATTTCTGTTGTTAGAACAGGTCTCTCTCTCTGTTGTTAGAACAGGTCTCTCTCTCTCTGTTGTTAGAACAGGTCTCTCTCTCTGTTGTTAGAACAGGTCTCTCTCTCTCTGTTGTTAGAAAAGGTCTCTCTCTCTCTCTCTGTTGTTAGAACAGGTCTCTCTCTCTGTTGTTAGAACAGGTCTCTCTCTCTCTCTGTTGTTAGAACAGGTCTCTCTCTCTCTGTTGTTAGAACAGGTCTCTCTCTCTGTTGTTAGAACAGGTCTCTCTCTCTCTCTGTTATTAGAACAGGTCTCTCTCTCTGTTGTTAGAACAGGTCTCTCTCTCTCTGTTGTTAGAACAGGTCTCTCTCTCTCGTTAGAACAGGTCTCTCTCTCTATGTTGTCAGAACAGGTCTCTCTCTCTCTGTTGTTAGAACAGGTCTCTCTCTCTCTGTTGTCAGAACAGGTCTCTCTCTCTCTCTCTGTTGTTAGAACAGGTCTCTCTCTCTCGTTAGAACAGGTCTCTCTCTCTCTGTTATTAGAACAGGTCTCTCTCTCTCTGTTGTTAGAACAGGTCTCTCTCTCTCGTTAGAACAGGTCTCTCTCTCTCTGTTGTCAGAACAGGTCTCTCTCTCTCTCTCTCTCTCTCTCTCTCTCTCGTTAGAACAGGTCTCTCTCTCTCTCTGTTGTTAGAACAGGTCTCTCTCTCTGTGTTGTTGGAACAGGTCTCTCTCTCTGTGTTGTTAGAACAGGTCTCTCTCTGTTGTTAGAACAGGTCTCTCTCTCTCTCTCTGTTGTCAGAACAGGTCTCTCTTTCTCTGTTGTTAGAACAGGTCTCTCTCTCTCTGTTGTTAGAACAGGTCTCTCTCTCTCTGTTGTCAGAACAGGTCTCTCTCTCTCTGTTGTCAGAACAGGTCTCTCTCTCTCTCTCTGTTAGAACAGGTCTTTCTCTCTGTTGTTAGAACAGGTCTCTCTCTCTGTTGTTAGAACAGGTTTATCTCTCTCTCTGTAAGAACAGGTCTCTCTCTGTTGTTAGAACAGGTCTCTCTCTCTCGTTAGAACAGGTCTCTCTCTCTCTCTGTTGTTAGAACAGGTCTCTCTCTCTCTGTTGTTAGAACAGGTCTCTCTCTCTCGT
>NC_042992.1:5545688-5623337 GCF_901001165.1 Salmo trutta | reverse complement strand
GTTGTCAGAACAGGTCTCTCTTTCTCTGTTGTTAGAACAGGTCTCTCTCTCTCTGTTGTTAGAACAGGTCTCTCTCTCTCTGTTGTCAGAACAGGTCTCTCTCTCTCTGTTGTCAGAACAGGTCTCTCTCTCTCTGTTGTTAGAACAGGTCTCTCTCTCTGTTGTTAGAACAGGTCTCTCTCTCTGTTGTTAGAACAGGTTTATCGCTCTCTCTGTTAGAACAGGTCTCTCTCTGTTGTTAGAACAGGTCTCTCTCTCTCGTTAGAACAGGTCTCTCTCTCTGTTAGAACAGGTCTCTCTCTCTCTGTTGTTAGAACAGGTCTCTCTCTCTCTCGTTCGAACAGGTCTCTCTCTGTTGTTAGAACAGGTCTCTCTCTCTCTGTTGTTAGAACAGGTCTCTCTCTCTCTGTTGTTAGAACAGGTCTCTCTCTCTGTTGTTAGAACAGGTCTCTCTCTCTCTCTCTCTGTTGTTAGAACAGGTCTCTCTCTCTCTCGTTAGAACAGGTCTCTCACTCTGTTAGAACAGGTCTCTCTATCTCTGTTGTTAGAACAGGTCTCTCTCTCTCTGTTGTTAGAAAAGGTATCTCTCTCTATCTCTCTGTTGTTAGAACAGGTCTCTCTCTCTCATTGTTGTTAGAACAGGTCTTTCTCTCTCTGTTGTTAGAACAGGTCTCTCTCTCTGTTGTTAGAACGGGTCTCTCTCTCTCTGTTGTTAGAACAGGTCTCTCTCTCTCTGGTTGTTAGACAGGTCTCCTCTCTCTCTGGTTTGTTAGAACAGGTCTCTCTCTCTCTGTTGTACGAACAGTCTCTCTCTCTCTGTTGTCCAGAAACAGGTCTCTCTCTCTCTCTGTTGTCAGAACAGGTCTCTCTCTCTCTGTTGTTAGAACAGGTCTCTCTCTCTGTTGTTAGAACAGGTCTCTCTCTCTGTTGTTAGAACAGGTTTATCTCTCTCTCTGTTAGAACAGGTCTCTCTCTCTGTTAGAACAGGTCTCTCTCTCTCTCGTTAGAACAGGTCTCTCTCTCTGTTAGAACAGGTCTCTCTCTCTCTGTTGTTAGAACAGGTCTCTCTCTCTCTGTCTGTTCGAACCGGTCTCCTCTCCTCTACTCGTGTTCTGTAAGGACAGGTCTCTCTCTCTGTGTTTTTGTTAGAACAGGTTTCTCTCTTTCTGTTTATTTTTTTTTTTTTTTTTTGTTTTTTTTTTTTTTTTTTTTGTTATAAAGGTCTCTTCTCTCGTGTTGGTTGTTTAGAACAGGTCTCTCTCTCTCTGTTGTTAGAACAGGTCTCTCTCTCTGTTGTTAGAACAGGTCTCTCTCTCTCTCTCTCTCTCTGTTGTTAGAACAGGTCTCTCTCTCTCTCGTTAGAACAGGTCTCTCACTCTGTTAGAACAGGTCTCTCTATCTTTGTTGTTAGAACAGGTCTCTCTCTCTCTGTTGTTAGAAAAGGTATCTCTCTCTCTCTCTCTGTTGTTAGAACAGGTCTCTCTCTCTCTGTTGTTAGAACAGGTCTTTCTCTCTCTGTTGTTAGAACAGGTCTCTCTCTCTGTTGTTAGAACGGGTCTCTCTCTCTCTGTTGTTAGAACAGGTCTCTCTCTCTGTTGTTAGAACGGGTCTCTCTCTCTCTGTTGTTAGAACAGGTCTCTCTCTCTCTGTTGTTAGAACAGGTCTCTCTCTCTCTCGTTCGAACAGGTCTCTGTCTCTGTTGTTAGAACAGGTCTCTCTCTCTCTGTTGTTAGAACAGGTCTCTCTCTCTCTCTGTTGTTAGAACAGGTCTCTCTCTCCCTCTCTCTGTTATTAGAACAGGTCTCTCTCTGTTGTTAGAACAGGTCTCTCTCTCTGTTGTTAGAACAGGTCTCTCTCTCTCTCTGTTGTTAGAACAGGTCTCTCTCTCTGTTGTTAGAACAGGTCTCTCTCTGTTGTCAGAACAGGTCTCTCTCTCTCTGTTGTTAGAACAGGTCTCTCTCTCTCTCTGTTGTTAGAACAGGTCTCTCTCTCTCTGTTGTTAGAAAAGGTCTCTGTCTCTGTTATTAGAACAGGTCTCTCTCTGTTGTTAGAACAGGTCTCTCTCTCTCTCTGTTGTTAGAACAGGTCTCTCTCTCTGTTGTTAGAACAGGTCTCTCTCTCTCTGTTGTTAGAACAGGTCTCTCTCTCTCTCTCTCTGTTAGAACAGGTCTCTCTCTCTCTGTTGTTAGAACAGGTCTCTCTCTCTCTGTGTTGTTAGAACAGGTCTCTCCCTCTGTTGTTAGAACAGGTCTCTCTCTGTTGTTAGAACAGGTCTCTGTCTCTGTTATTAGAACAGGTCTCTCTCTCTGTTGTTAGAATAGGTATCTCTCTCTCTGTTGTTAGAACAGGTCTCTCTCTCTCTGTTGTTAGAACAGGTCTCTCAATTCAATTCAATTCAATTCAATTCGCTTTATTGGCATGACGTAACTCTCTCTCTGTTGTTAGAACAGGACTCTCTCTGTTGTTAGAACAGGTCTCTCTCTCTGTTGTTAGAACAGGTCTGTCTCTCTGTTGTTAGAACAGGTCTCTCTCTCTCTGTTGTTAGAACAGGTCTCTCTCTCTCTGTTGTTAGAACAGGTCTCTCTCTCTCTGTTGTTAGAACAGGTCTCTCTCTCTCTCGTTAGAACAGGTCTCTCTCTCTCGTTAGAACAGGTCTCTCTCTCTTTGTTGTCAGAACAGGTCTCTCTCTCTCTCTGTTGTCAGAACAGGTCTCTCTCTCTCTGTTGTTAGAACAGGTCTCTCTCTCTGTTGTTAGAACAGGTCTCTCTCTCTCTGTTGTTAGAACAGGTCTCTCTCTCTGTTGTTAGAACAGGTCTCTCTCTCTCTCTCGTTAGAACAGGTCTCTCTCTCTGTTGTTAGAACAGGTCTCTCTCTGTGTTGTTAGAACAGGTCTCTCTCTCTCTCTCTGTTGTTAGAACAGGTCTCTCTCTCTCGTTAGAACAGGTCTCTCTCTCTCTCTCTGTTGTTAGAACAGGTCTCTCTCTCTGTTGTTAGAACAGGTCTCTCTCTCTCTGTTGTCAGAACAGGTCTCTCTCTCTCTGTGTTGTTAGAACAGGTATCTCTCTCTCTGTTGTTAGAACAGGTATCTCTCTCTCTGTTGTTAGAACAGGTCTCTCGCTCTCTCTGTTGTCAGAACAGGTCTCTCTCTCTGTTGTTAGAACAGGTCTCTCTCTCTCTCTGTTGTTAGAACAGGTCTCTCTCTCTCTGTTGTTAGAACAGGTCTCTCTCACTCTGTTGTTAGAACAGGTCTCTCTCTCTCTCTGTTGTTAGAACAGGTCTCTCTCTCTGTGTTGTTAGAACAGGTCTCTCTCTCTCGTTAGAACAGGTTTCTCTCTCTCTCTGTACTTAGAACAGGTCTCTCTCTCTCTCTGTACTTAGAACAGGTCTCTCTCTCTCTCTGTGTGTTGTTAGAACAGGTCTCTCTCTCCCACCAGGCTGATGTAAGTGTTTATTCTCCTTCCTCCTCTTTCAGAGAGAGAGAGAGAGGAAGTATGCATCGCTATAGAAACAGAGCCCACCTCAGCGACGGTTCAAACAATCTAATTTAAGATCACCCTGCATGTAGAGCCTGGGGACATACACAGGGGACGGACAGCGCAGGGAGGGTGTGTGTGTGTGTGTGTCTCTCTGTCTGAGATATGTCTCCACAGGTCGCTCTATGGTAGCTAAGGGTGGCTAACATCTCCCAACAATTTATCTGTCCTTGCAATTGTTTCATATTATTTATGTTTTTAATTATGCCTTATTTTGTGTGTGTCCCAAACGGCACCCTATTCCCTATATAGAGCACTACTTACGACCAGAGCCCTATGTGTAGTAGTGCAGTATATAGGGAAGAGGGTCCCATTTGGGACAAAGCCCTTATGTCCACTAATTCGCCGGAGAGTGTTTCAGAGATGCCATGTAATTATAGCCATTATAGTAAAACAATCATAATTATAGTAAAACACTCATAATTAAAGTAAAACACTCATGCTAACAACTCGTTATCAGAGAACTACATCTGCCTGAAAAGCACCCCACACTGTCACGTCCTGGCCAGTATAAGGGTTAATTGGTATTGTAGTTTGGTCAGGACGTGGCAGAGGGTATTTGTTGTATGTGGTTCGGGGTGGTGTGTTTTGGTGAAGGGGCATTTGGTTTAAGTATTCTGGGGTTTTTGGGCACTGTTTGGTTTTCAGTTATTTCTATGTGGAGTCTAGTAAGTGTATGTCTATGTTTGGTTAATTGGGGTTGGGACTCTCAGTTGAAGGCAGGTGTTGTCTATCTGCCTTTGATTGAGAGTCCCATATAGTAGGGTGTGTTTGTGTTTGTTATTTGTGGGTGATTGTTCTGTGTTGAGCTTAGCTTGGCCAGACCGTTTGTAGTTGTTCGTTCGTTCTTTTGTTTTGTTATTTTGTACGTTCATTTTTTGGAAGTTAATAAATCTCAAAGATGAGCATACACATACCTGCTGCGTTTTGGTCCTCCTTCACCGACGACAACCGTGACACACACTATATCACTGTCTTATAAACAGCAGTTCCCCCTAGTTAACTAGCCAGCTGTGTTCCTTTCCAAATCATGTTCAATCACTTGAATTTACCACAGGTGGACTCCAATCAAGTTGTAGAAACAACTCAAGGATTATCAACGTGAACAGGATGCACCTGAGCTCAATTTCGAGTTTCATAGCAAAGGGTCTGAATACTTACGTAAATATTATATTTCAGTTTTGTTTAATTAATTGTAATACATTTTCATTTTTTTTAAATAAAAACCTTGCTTTGTCATTATGGGGTATTGTGATGTCATTATGGGGTATTGTGATGTCATTATGGGATATTGTGATGTCATTATGGGGTATTGTGAAGTCATTATGGTATTGTGATGTCATTATGGGGTATTGTGATGTCATTATGGGGTATTGTGATGTCATTATGGGGTAGTGTGTGTAGATCGATGAGGATTCTGTTAATTCCATTCATTTTAGAATAAGGCTGTAACGTAACAACACGAGGAAAAAGTCAAGGGCCAGGGTTAACATTTGGAACTATGCCTATTTTGTCAAGTGGCACCACAGCCAGCATCACACACCTGGCAACTAAACACACACCAGCCAGCATCACACACCTGACAACTAAACACACACCAGCCAGCATCACACACCTGGGAACTAAACACACACCAGCCAGCATCACACACCTGGGAACTAAACACACACCAGCCAGCATCACACACCTGGCAACTAAACTCACCTGGCAACTAAACACACCTACAACTAAACTCACCTGGCAACTAAACACACCTGGCAACTAAACACACAGCTGGCAACTAAATACACCTGGCAACTAAATACACCTGGCAACTAAACATACCTGGCAACTAAACACACAGCTGGCAACTAAACACACATGGCAACTAAATACACCTGGCAACTAAACATACCTGGCAACTAAACACACCTGGCAACTAAACACACCTGGCAACTAAATACAGCTGGCAACTAAACACACCTGTCAACTAAACCCACACCTGACAACTAAACCCACCTGGCAACTAAACACACCTGTCAACTAAACCCACACCTGACAAGTAAACTCACCTGGCAACTAAACCTACATGGCAACTAAATACACCTGGCAACTAAACCCACACCTGACAACTAAACCCACCTGGCAACTAAACCCACACCTGACAACTAAACCCACCTGTCAACTAAACCCACCTGTCAACTAAACCCACCTGGCAACAAAACCTACCTGGCAACTAAATACACCTGGCAACTAAATACACCTGGCAACTAAATACACCTGCCAACTAAACATACCTGGCAACTAAACACACCTGGCAACTAAAAACACCTGGCAACTAAACACACCTGTCAACTAAACCCACCTGTCAACTAAACCACCTGTCAACTAAACACACCTGACAACTAAACACACCTGGCAATTAAACACACCTGGCAACCAAACACACACCTGACAACTAAACCTACCTGGCAACTAAACACACACCAGACAACTAAACAAACCTGACAACTAAACACACCTGGCAACTTAACACACCTGGCAACTAAACACACCTGGCAACTAAACACACCTGGCAAGTGCTCCCATGATGACACTGAACTCTATTACTTCAACACTCATAGACACAGCACACACACATAGCATGGGCACGCACCAACACACACTGTCACGTAGAGTAGGCCAGAAGGCTAAACTGGAAAACCTAACCTCTATAAAAAATAAAAGATGGCGGAGCCGCAAAAGTTCTTCTGTGCAAAGGTGTTTATTTACATAGTGATTCCGGAACAAAAACAACAGTACTGCCATCAAACCTTATGGGTCAGCTAAAAACAATGCTGCCCCACCTACAGCTCAATCCAAAATGCCTCTCCATGAACTGAAAGAGAGGCTCCTTTTGTAGGGGTAGCCCATCCCCTCAGAACAATTAACACTAATTAATTAAGCAATTACCTATTTAACCTACAGTTTCCATTTATCTACACATACCAAAATATATACATTGCAACACTTTATGAAACAACATCACAATATAATATTTACAAAATGACATCACTACTGACAGTGTCTTCCAATATGCCCATTTACATTAATGAGCCATTCCGGACAGGCACTACAAAGTAAGCCCAATTCCCTTAGCTCGGGTCCTTATCCAGCATACCAGGAAGCTACAGAGATGGAGAGAGAGAGGAACCGAACAAACAACGCGCTCATCCATAACATCTAAGTATAATAAATATTGCTTATATTAAATATGAACACTTGTATGTTTATTTCTTTATACCATAACCGGTTACTGACGTAAGTGTGAAATGTATGTACTAAGATAGAGAAGCTAACTTGTGTGTCGACCCACATTGTTAACTTATCTGATAACGGAGCAGGGAGGAGTAATGAATGTGTGTGTGCGTTAAAGTACCAAATGCTGCCCGCGGCCAGTGACGGACTTCTACGTCACACACACACACGTACCATGGGCACGCGCAGACAGAAACACACGTCTTTCTGTGAAATAAACCATGTGGCAAGAGTGAATCAATCAGCCACAAACACAGCACGCACACACACACACACACACACACACACACACACACACACACACACACACACACACACACACATACACATCTAGAATGTCATTGTATGTTGTAGAGTTGATTTCTCTTCACTGGAACTAAGGGGCCCAGCCTGAACCATGAAAAACAGCCCCAGACCGTTATTCAATGCTGTCATCAAGGCAAAGGGTGGCTAATTTGAAGAATCTAAAATCTAAAATGTCTTGATTTGTTTAACACTTTTTTGGTTACTACATGATTCCATATCTGTTATTTCCTAGTTTTGATGTCTTCACTATTATTCTACAATGTAGAAAATAGTAAAAATGAAGAAAAACCCTTGAATGAATAGGTGTTCTAAAACTTTTGACTGGTACTGTACATATATATAGTGTGTATATATGGTGTGTACATGTAGTGTGTATATATAGTGTGTATATATAGTGTATATATAGTGTGTGTATATATATATATATATATATATATATATATATACACCGTGTGTATATGTAGTGTATATATATATATATAGTGTGTATATATAGTGTATATATATATATAGTATGTATATTTAGTGTGCATATATAGTGTGTATACATAGTATGTATATATAGTGTGTATATATAGTGTGCATATATACAGTATATATATAGTTTGTATGATGGCAATTTGCATATACTCCAGAATGTTATGAAGAGTGATCGGAAGAATTGCAATTAATTGCAAAGTCCCTCTTTGCCATGCAAATGAACTGAATCCCCAAAAAACATTTCCACTGCATTTCAGCCCTGCCACACAAGGACCAGCTGACATCATGTCAGTGATTCTCTCATTAACACAGGTGTGAGTGTTGATGAGGACAAGGCTGGAGATCACTCTGTCATGCTGATTGAGCTCGAATAACAGACTGGAAGCTTCAAAAGGAGGGTGGTGCTTGGAATCATTGTTCTTCCTCTGTAAACCATGGTTACCTGCAAGGAAACACGTGCCATCATCATTGCTTTGCACAGAAAAGGGCTTCACAGGCAAGGATATTGCTGCCAGTAAGATTGCACCTAAATCAACCATTTATCGGATCATCAAGAACTTCAAGGAGAGCGGATCAATTGTTGTGAAGAAGGCTTCAGGGCGCCCAAGAAAGTCCAGCAAGCGCCAGGACCGTCTCCCAGAGTTGATTCAGCTGCGGGATCGGGGCTCCACCAGGACAGAGCTTGCTCAGGAATGGCAGCAGGCAGGTGTGAGTGCATCTGCACGCACGGTGAGGTGAAGGCTTTTGGAGGACGGCCCGGTGTCAAGAAGGGCAGCAAAGGAGCCACTTCTCTCCAGGAAAAACATCAGGGACAGACTGATATTCTGCAAAAGGTACAGGGATTGGGCTGCTGAGGACTGGGGTAAAGTAATTTTCTCTGATGAATCCCCTTTCCGATTGTTTGGGCATCCGGACAAAAGCTTGTCCGGAGAAGACAAGGTGAGCGCTACCCTCAGTCCTGTATCATGCCAACAGTAAAGCATCCTGAGACCATTTATGTGTGGGGTTGCTTCTCAGCCAAGGGAGTGGGCTCACTCACAATTTTGCCTAAGAACACAGCCATGAATAAAGAATGGTACCAACACATCCTCCGAGAGCAACTTCTCCCAACCATCCAGGAACAGTTTGGTGACGAACAATGCCTTTTCTAGCATGATGGAGCACCTTGCCATAAGGCAAAAGTGCACACTTTAAATACACTACATAACTAAGTGGCACGGGGAAGAAAACTTCGATATTTTGGGTCCGTGGCCAGGAAACTCCCCAGACCTTAATCCCATTGAGAACTTGTGGTCAATCCTCAAGAGGCGGGTGGACAAACAAAACCCCACAAATTCTGAAAAACTCCAAGCATTAATTATGCAAGAATGGGCTGCCATCAGTCAAGATGTGGCCCAGAAGGTAATTGACAGCATGCCAGGTCGGATTGCAGAGGTCTTGAAAAAGAAGGGTCAACACTGCAAATATTGACTCTTTGCATCAACTTCATGTAATTGTCAATAAAAGCCTTTGACACTTATGAAATGCTTGTAATTATACTTCAGTATTCCATAGTAACATCTGACAAAAATATCTAAAGACACTGAAGCAGCAAACTTTGTTGAAATTAATATTTGTGTCATTCTAAAAACTTTTGGCCATGACTATATATATATATATATATATATATATATATATATATATATATATATACACTATATATACACACTGTATATATACAGTGTGTATATATAGAGTATATATATGTATAGTATATATATAGTGTGTATATACAGTGTATATATATATATAGTGTATATGTAGTATATAAATATATATATATATATATTGTACATATATGTATATAGTGTATTTAAAGTGTGCATATATAGTGTATATATATATATAGTGTGAATATATAGTGTACATATATAGTGGGTATATATATAGTGTGAATGTATAGTGTATATATATATAGTTTGTATATATAGTATATATATAAATAGTGTGTATACAGTATATATAGTGTATATATAGTGTGTATATATAGTGAATATATATATATAGTGTCTATATATAGTGTGCATATATAGTTTGTATGTATAGTGTATATATAGTTTGTGTGTGTATATATAGTGTATATATAGTGTATATAATATATATATATTGATATAGTGTGTATAATTGTATATATAAATATAGTGTATATATAGAGTGTAAATATAGTGTGCATATATAGTGTGTATACATAGTGTATATATATAGTGTGTATACATAGTGTATATATATACAGTGTATATATAGTGTATATATAGTATATATAGTGTATATATATATAAATAGTGTGTATATACAGTGTGTATATATAGTGAGTATATAGTATATATATAGAGTGTGTATATAGTGTGCATATATATATAGTGTGTTTATATAGTGTGTCTATATCGTGAGTATATATATATAGTATATATATATAGTGTATACATAGTGTGTGTATATAGTGTGTATATAGTGTATATATGGTGCATATATGGTGTATATATATTGCATATTTGGTGTATATATAGTGTATATAAAGTGTGTAGATTGTGTGTTTATAGTGCGTATATAGTGTGTTTATAGTGCGTATATAGTGTGTATATAGTGCACATATAGTGTGTATCTAGTGTTTATATAGTATATATATATATATATATATACTATATAGTGTACAAATATGTATATATATATAGAGTGTATATATTGTGTATATAGGGTATATGTGGTGTATATATAGTGTGTATATTGTGTGTATATAGTGTGTATATTATGCAAATATAGTGTAAATATTGTGTATATTGTGTGTATATAGTTTATATATAGTGTATATTGTGTGTATATAGTGAATATATAGTGTGTATATAGTGTATATATAGTGTGTATATAATGTATATATAGTGTGTATATAGTGTTCATATAATGTCTATATAGAGTATGTTTAGTGTGTATATTGTGTGTATATAGTGCGTATATAGTGTATACATAGTTTGTATATAGTGTGTATGCAGGGTATATATAGTGCATATATAGTTTATATATAGTGTGTATATAGTGCATATATAGCACATATAGTGTATATATAGTGTGTATATATATAGCATATATATAGTGTGTATATATAGTTTGTATAAAGTGTGTATAAAGTATGTATATAGAGTGTATATATCGTGTTTATATATTGTGTATATATAGTGTATATATAGTTTGTATATTTAGTGTGTATATAGTGCGTATATAGTGTGTATATGGTGCGCATATAGCTTGTATATTATGTGTATATATTTTTTATATAGTGTTTATATATATATATAGTGTGTATATTGTGTGTATATAGTGCGTATATAGTGTGTATATAGTGCATATATAGTTTATATTTAGTGTGTATATAGTGCACATATAGTTTATATTTAGTGTATGTATAGTGTATATATATATATATATATATAGTGTGTATATAGTGTGTATATAGTGCGTATATAGTGTGTATATAGTGTGTATATAGTGTATATATAGTTTATATTTAGTGTGTATAAAGTACATATATAGTTTATATTTAGTGTATAGTGTATATATAGAGTGTGTATATAGTGTGCATATATATATAGTGTGTTTATATAGTGTGTCTATATCGTGAGTATATATATATATAGTATATATATATAGTGTATACATAGTGTGTGTATATAGTGTGTATATATAGTGTGTATATATATAGTATATATAGTGTGTAGATGTAGTGTATATATAGTGTGTAGATATGGTGTATATATATATATATATATATATATATATATATATAGTGTGTATATATAGTTTATAGATGTAGTGTATATATAGTGTGTAGATGTAGTGTATATATAGTGTGTATATATATAGTATATATAGTGTAGATGTAGTGTATATATAGTGTGTAGATAGTGTATTTATAGTGTGTATATATAGTACATATATATATAGTTTATAGATGTAGTGTATATATAGTGTGCATATATAGTGTATATATAGTGTGTATAGTGTGTAGATGTAGTGTAGATATAGTGTATATATAGTGTGTATATATAGTGTTGTCTTGCCACTCCTATATAGGGCGTGACAATGACCTTCTTAGGTCGCAAGACAGAACAAACAGGTCTGGGACCAGTCTAGGTCCCATTATTGATTGCTGTAAGTGAATGAGAGGGACGTTGTTTCCTTAAGCACGCCTAAAAAGCTTATAGGTGTCCCACGCGTCATTGAAGGGGGACCAAAACGCAGCAGGTAAAGTGCTCATCTTCTTAATTTTATTAAAGAAAACACTTAATCAAAATGAACAAACGACAAAAACAGTCTAGTAAGGTGCACAGACTAAACTAGAAACAACCTCCCACAAAACACAAGTGAAAACAAACAAAACTAAATATGGCCTCCAATTAGAGACAACAACAACAACCAGCTACCTCTAATTGGAGGTCATTGCCAAAACTCACATAGAAATAGTAAAGCTAGATTAAACATAGAAATAGGAAAACTAGAACCTAAACCCACAATACCCAAACACAGAAAACAAAACCACCCCCCCCCGCCACGCCCTGGCCAACTATAATGACAAATAACCCCTTTTACTGGTCAGGACGTGACAAAAGGGGCAATCTGCAATCTACCCCTAAAAAAAAATGTCCATTAATTACAATACACATAATAAGTAACATTTCTTGTTGCTGCGTGATTATTTACCTGCTGTAACAAAACGGCTCAAATTAAGATCCTACATCTGTATCTAGATTTATGTCTTCCGGATTCAAGAAGAATGAGCCCGAGTTTAACGGTGAGCCTGTCAGTTAGCCTTAATTCTCTCACAGCATCCAGCATAGCTGACACAACGCTATTTTCCTGAATGTTGCCCAAATTTTTTTCTCTGGCCTGCATTGAGTGCCATAATTCTGTATTTTTAATATTTTTCATGCGTATTCATGGGTATACCAATTGCAGACTCTCCCTTTAAGCAGGGTAACACAGCACAACTGTTTGGACCTGTTCTGGCTCTGGTCAGCCAAATCGCACCTGCCACCTAAGAACATTGTTTCTAGTGATAACTCAGTCTTTCCTTGCGACCCAACAGAGAGAGGAGAGCAACCCACTACTGAGTACCCACTCCCAATCCACTACTGAGTACCCACTCCCAACCCACTACTGAGTACCCACTCCCAACCCACTACTGAGTACCCACTCCCAACCCACTACTGAGTACCCACTCCCAACAGTAACCCACTACTGAGTACCCACTCCCAACAGTAGCCCACTACTGAGTACCCACTCCCAACAGTAACCCACTACTGAGTACCCACTCCCAACCCACTACTGAGTACCCACTCCTGAGTACCCACTCCCAACAGTAACCCACTACTGAGTACCCACTCCCAACCCACTACCGAGTACCCACTCCCAACAATAACCCAATACTGAGTACCCACTCCCAACAATAACCCACTACTGAGTACCCACTCCCAACAGTAACCCACTACTGAGTACCCACTCCCAACAGTAACCCACTACCGAGTACCCACTCCCAACAGTAACCCACTACTGAGTATCCACTCCCAACAGTAACCCACTACTGAGTACCCACTCCCAACAGTAACCCACTACCGAGAACCCACTCCCAACAGTAATCCACTACTGAGTACCCACTCCCAACCCACTACTGAGTACCCACTCCCAACCCACTACTGAGTACCCACTCCCAACAGTAACCCACTACTGAGTACCCACTCCCAACAGTAACCCACTGCTGAGTACCCACTCTTAACTCCCTAACCACTGCCCTGAGACTCCATGGTGGGCTACTGTCCTCTTCCTGCTCAGCCAATAACAGCCTGCGTTACAGATACAGTGTTCTAATTAATGCTCTTTAAATGTGCCAACGGATCATTTGTTTGTGTTCCTGCTCGACTTCATTGCAGATGTTGCATTGTGTCAACCAACGGTTGTGTGCCACGTCATTGACTCGGCATATGATGTGGTTAACTGATATGTTTAAAACACCTATCAAGGAGAACTGGAACGAGTCTGCAATGTAAACTCAACCCAGTGCATTGTCAATACGGTGAATGAAATATGCCAACACACACGCGCAGCCAATTTCTCTGACATAAACGTGACAATGATAAGCTTTGGCCTGTCACATGAGAACGGTCAATGACATCGACAGACACACTGACACTGTCTGATCCATAGCAGTTGACCTATCGATCCCATAGGTCTACTGTATTGTGATGTCACCAAACTACTGGACTTATGATTGGTTCAGTTGCATCAGTCTTCTGACCTGCCTCAAAGCAACAAAGAACATTTAAATTTGAGTGGTTCACTTTCTCAGTTGGTTGAATGGGGCTGGTAGGACCTCTACTCTGGTTGGATGATGCTGGTAGCACCTCTACTCTGGTTGGATGGGGCTGGTAGCACCTCTACTCTGGTTGGATGATGCTGGTAGCACCTCTACTCTGGTTGGATGGGGCTGGTAGCACCTCTACTCTGGTTGGATGATGCTGGTAGCACCTCTACTCTGGTTGGATGGGGCTGGTAGCACCTCTACTCTGGTTGGATGGGGCTGGTAGCACCTCTACTCTGGTTGGATGATGCTGGTAGCACCTCTACTCTGGTTGGATGATGCTGGTAGCACCTCTACTCTGGTTGGATGATGCTGGTAGCACCTCTACTCTGGTTGGATGGGGCTGGTAGCACCTCTACTCTGGTTGGATGATGCTGGTAGCACCTCTACTCTGGTTGGATGGGGCTGGTAGCACCTCTACTCTGGTTGGATGGGGCTGGTAGCACCTCTACTCTGGTTGGATGGGGCTGGTAGCGCATCTACTCTGGTTGGATGGGGCTGGTAGCACCTCTACTCTGGTTGGATGGGGCTGGTAGCACCTCTCCTCTGGTTGGATGGGGCTGGTAGCACCTCTCCTCTGGTTGGATGGGGCTGGTAGCACCTCTACTCTGGTTGGATGGGGCTGGTAGCACCTCTACTCTGGTTGGATGGGGCTGGTAGCACCTCTCCTCTGGTTGGATGGGGCTGGTAGCACCTCTACTCAGGTTGGATGGGCTGGTAGCACCTCTACTCTGGTTTGATGATGCTGGTAGCACCTCTACTCTGGTTGGATGGGGCTGGTAGCACCTCTACTCTGGTTGGATGGGGCTGGTAGCACCTCTACTCTGGTTGGATGATGCTGGTAGCACCTCTACTCTGGTTGGATGGGGCTGGTAGCACGTCTACTCTGGTTGGATGGGGCTGGTAGCACCTCTACTCTGGTTGGACGGGGCTGGTAGCACCTCTACTCTGGTTGGATGATGCTGGTAGCACCTCTACTCTGGTTGGATGATGCTGGTAGCACCTCTACTCTGATTGGATGGGGCTGATAGCAACTCTACTCTGGTTGGATGGGGCTGGTAGCACCTCTACTCTGGTTGGATGGGGCTGGTAGCACCTCTACTCTGGTTGGATGGGGCTGGTAGCACCTCTACTCTGGTTGGATGGGGCTGGTAGCACCTCTACTCTGGTTGGATGATGCTGGTAGCACCTCTACTCTGGTTGGATGGGGCTGGTAGCACCTCTACTCTGGTTGGATGGGGCTGGTAGCACCTCTACTCTGGTTGGATGGGGCTGGTAGCACCTCTACTCTGGTTGGATGGGGCTGGTAGCACCTCTACTCTGGTTGGATGATGCTGGTAGCACCTCTACTCTGGTTGGATGATGCTGGTAGCACCTCTACTCTGGTTGGATGGGCTGGTAGCACCTCTACTCTGGTTGGATGATGCTGGTAGCACCTCTACTCTGGTTGGATGGGGCTGGTAGCACCTCTACTCTGGTTGGATGGGGCTGGTAGCACCTCTACTCTGGTTGGATGGGGCTGGTAGCGCATCTACTCTGGTTGGATGGGGCTGGTAGCACCTCTACTCTGGTTGGATGGGGCTGGTAGCACCTCTCCTCTGGTTGGATGGGGCTGGTAGCACCTCTCCTCTGGTTGGATGGGGCTGGTAGCACCTCTACTCTGGTTGGATGGGGCTGGTAGCACCTCTACTCTGGATGGATGGGGCTGGTAGCACCTCTCCTCTGGTTGGATGGGGCTGGTAGCACCTCTACTCAGGTTGGATGGGGCTGGTAGCACCTCTACTCTGGTTTGATGATGCTGGTAGCACCTCTACTCTGGTTGGATGGGGCTGGTAGCACCTCTACTCTGGTTGGACGGGGCTGGTAGCACCTCTACTCTGGTTGGATGATGCTGGTAGCACCTCTACTCTGGTTGGATGATGCTGGTAGCACCTCTACTCTGATTGGATGGGGCTGATAGCAACTCTACTCTGGTTGGATGGGGCTGGTAGCACCTCTACTCTGGTTGGATGGGGCTGGTAGCACCTCTACTCTGGTTGGATGGGGCTGGTAGCACCTCTACTCTGGTTGGATGGGGCTGGTAGCACCTCTACTCTGGTTGGATGATGCTGGTAGCACCTCTACTCTGGTTGGATGGGGCTGGTAGCACCTCTACTCTGGTTGGATGGGGCTGGTAGCACCTCTACTCTGGTTGGATGGGGCTGGTAGCACCTCTACTCTGGTTGGATGGGGCTGGTAGCACCTCTACTCTGGTTGGATGGGGCTGGTAGCATCTCTACTCTGGTTGGATGGGGCTGGTAGCACCTCTACTCTGGTTGGATGGGGCTGGTAGCACATCTACTCTGGTTGGATGGGGCTGGTAGCACCTCTACTCTGGTTGGATGATGCTGGTAGCATCTCTACTCTGGTTGGATGATGTTGGTAGCACCTCTACTCTGGTTGGATGGGGCTGGTAGCACCTCTACTCTGGTTGGATGGGGCTGGTAGAACCTCTACTCTGGTTGGATGGGGCTGGTAGCACCTCTACTCTGGTTGGATGGGGCTGGTAGCACCTCTACTCTGGTTGGATGGGGCTGGTAGCACCTCTACTCTGGTTGGATGGGGCTGGTAGGACCTCTACTCTGGTTGGATGGGGCTGGTAGCACCTCTACTCTGGTTGGATGGGGCTGGTAGAACCTCTACTCTGGTTGGATGGGGCTGGTAGGACCTCTACTCTGGTTGGATGGGGCTGGTAGCACCTCTCCTCTGGTTGGATGGGGCTGGTAGCACCTCTCCTCTGGTTGGATGGGGCTGGTAGCACCTCTACTCTGGTTGGATGGGGCTGGTAGCACCTCTACTCTGGTTGGATGGGGCTGGTAGCACCTCTCCTCTGGTTGGATGGGGCTGGTAGCACCTCTACTCAGGTTGGATGGGGCTGGTAGCACCTCTACTCTGGTTTGATGATGCTGGTAGCACCTCTACTCTGGTTGGATGGGGCTGGTAGCACCTCTACTCTGGTTGGACGGGGCTGGTAGCACCTCTACTCTGGTTGGATGATGCTGGTAGCACCTCTACTCTGGTTGGATGATGCTGGTAGCACCTCTACTATGATTGGATGGGCTGATAGCAACTCTACTCTGGTTGGATGGGGCTGGTAGCACCTCTACTCTGGTTGGATGGGGCTGGTAGCACCTCTACTCTGGTTGGATGGGGCTGGTAGCACCTCTACTCTGGTTGGATGGGCTGGTAGCACCTCTACTCTGGTTGGATGATGCTGGTAGCACCTCTACTCTGGTTGGATGGGGCTGGTAGCACCTCTACTCTGGTTGGATGGGGCTGGTAGCACCTCTACTCTGGTTGGATGGGGCTGGTAGCACCTCTACTCTGGTTGGATGGGGCTGGTAGCACCTCTACTCTGGTTGGATGGGGCTGGTAGCATCTCTACTCTGGTTGGATGGGGCTGGTAGCACCTCTACTCTGGTTGGATGGGGCTGGTAGCACATCTACTCTGGTTGGATGGGGCTGGTAGCACCTCTACTCTGGTTGGATGATGCTGGTAGCATCTCTACTCTGGTTGGATGATGTTGGTAGCACCTCTACTCTGGTTGGATGGGGCTGGTAGCACCTCTACTCTGGTTGGATGGGGCTGGTAGAACCTCTACTCTGGTTGGATGGGGCTGGTAGCACCTCTACTCTGGTTGGATGGGGCTGGTAGCACCTCTACTCTGGTTGGATGGGGCTGGTAGCACCTCTACTCTGGTTGGATGGGGCTGGTAGGACCTCTACTCTGGTTGGATGGGGCTGGTAGCACCTCTACTCTGGTTGGATGGGGCTGGTAGAACCTCTACTCTGGTTGGATGGGGCTGGTAGGACCTCTACTCTGGTTGGATGGGGCTGGTAGCACCTCTACTCTGGTTGGATGGGGCTGGTAGAACCTCTACTCTCTAGGACCTCTATTCTCTCTATCACCAAGTAGCATGCTGTATGTCTATATCTACCAAGAAGGATGCTGTATCTACCAAGTATCACCTGTAGCTCTCTATCTACCAAGTAGGATAATTTCTCTCTCTATCTGCCAAATAGTATATCTCCATCTACAAAGTAGAATATTGTCTATCTCTATCTACCAAGTACGATAGTGAATCTCTCTACCTACCAAGTAGGATATGTATATATTGTATCTATCAAGTAGAATTTGGCATTATCTATCTACCAAGTAGGATTATGTCTCTATCTACAAGTATGATAATATCTATCTCTATCTACCAAGTAGGATAATGTCTCTCTCTATCTACCAAGTAGTATATTGTATATCTCTATCTACCAAGTAGAATATGGTCTATCTCTATCTACCAAGTAGAATATGGTCTATCGCTATCTACCAATTAGGATTATCTCTCACTCTATCTACCAAGTATCATGCTGTATCTCTCTATCTACCAAGTGGGATAAGGTATCTCTCTACCTAGTAGATTATTGTCATTCTCTGTCTGACAAGTAGATTTATGTCTCTCTCTATCTACCAAGTAGGATAATGTATATCTCTATCTACTAAGTAGAATATGGTCTATCTCTATCTACCAAGTATCATGCTGTATCTCTCTATCTACCAAGTGGGATAAGGTATCTCTCTACCTCGTAGATTATTGTCATTCTCTGTCTACCAAGTAGAATTATGTCTCTCTCGATCTACAAAGTATGATAATGTCTCTCTCTATCTACCAAGTAGGATAATGTTTCTCTCTATCTACCAAGTAGAATATTGTCATTCTCTATCTACCAAGTAGAATATGGTCTATCTCTATCTACCAAGTAGAATATTGTCATTCTCTCTCTACCAAGTAGAATATGGTCTATCTCTATCTACCAAGTAGAATATGGTCTATCTCTATCTACCAAGTAGAATATGGTCTATCTCTATCTACCAAGTAGAATATGGTCTATCTCTATCTACCAAGTAGAATATGGTCTCTCTCCATCTACCAAGTAGGATAATGTCTCTATCTACCAAGTAGAATAAGGTATCTCTGTCTTAATTTAACCTTACAACCTCTACTATCCAGATTGACATTATAGGGTGCATCCCAAATGACACTCTATTCCCTTTATAGTGCACTAGTTTTGACCAGGGCACATAGAGCTCTGGTAAAAAAGTTATGCACTACATAGGGAACATGGTTCCATTTGGGATATATCCATAGATATGGCTATTTTCTGAATGTTCATTAAAGCATGAAGGACATCGAAGCACTGAAGTGTGTCTCATTTCAACAGGATTTCCGCAGTCTATTTCTCATGTCCGTCTTCTATGTCCGTCTTCTATGTCCTTAACTCTGGAGCAGACTGACATACATCTAACAACATCTCATACATAACGAGTGGCGACATGTCTGCTCATGTTCCCGTAAGTGCGCATGGAAGGGCGAGCTAACGTATTGTCACCATGGCAATCCATCAGACGCACCTGTTACCGCGTTCCCGTTATACAGAGAGAGTTGAATTGTAAGAGAGAGAGAGAGAGAGTTGAATTGTAAGAGAGAGAGAGAGAGAGTTGAATTGTAAGAGGGAGAGAGAGAGAGTTGAATTGAAAGAGAGGGAGGGAGAGAGAGAGTTGAATTGAAAGAGAGGGAGGGAGAGAGAGAGTTGAATTGAAAGAGAGGGAGGGAGAGAGAGAGAGAGCTGTTGAGAAGAGAATCTGCATTTTGTTAGGGGACAACATAGACAGTAGATTTATCTGTAGATTATGTCCTGGCCTATCATAATATAAGTAGATCCCACCATGTCACGTACATGAAACCTTGTAGATTTAATTTCTCAATTGTTGATTTTCTTTTGAGTGAATTATTTTCCACGTATGATAGTTTTTTTTGTTGAAATCTATTAATTTTGTTGCTCAAACATATATATATATATATATATATCTTTTTTTACATTCTTGAAAACGAGAGGGTGCATTTTAAGAGATTTCATCCTGATACATTTCAAATAAAAAAAATATCGCTAATTGATGTGATACGTCATATACATTGCTTTGGCAACAGTGGCAATAAAGCATTTGTTGAATTGAAGCCGAGAGAGAGAATGAGTGTGTGAGACAGAGATATACACAGATAGATATTATGCGCGCAAAAGAAAGCTTCAAACGCTCATGCTGCCCATGCCCTTGTTATTGTGTGTGTGTGTGTGTGTGTGTGTGTGTGTGTGTGTGTGTGTGTGTGTGTGTGTGTGTGTGTGTGTGTGTGTGTCACTATGTCCTTCCTTTGACTTGGGTATAATAATCCGCCTATAACACGGTTTGACTGCTATGCCACTACACATTTAACATCGTTGCGCAAGAAAGTACTATTTAGTTGTCTAGACTCTATTCGTAAAACAATGACAGGTTATCTCTTTTCTTACCTTGAAATATGTAGAACACTCGATTCTTCAGAACCTTACGGACAAATCAATTATATTACGATGCTCTTACAATTATCTCTCAAAAGCTCTGAAACAAGTGAAGTCTACTCCAAATCAGCAAGTTTCCCCGTTGCCTCACTCTGTCGCTCGCTCTCTACGTTCCGTTCCGTTCCGTTCCGTTCAGTGAAAATGAATGAATGCATGCGTCCTCTTCGTCAACACATTTGCCTAAGGACCGCCTCATGCCCGCACTGATTGGGGGGCAAGTCTCAAAATAATAATTCTGGACGATGTAATTGGATGATCTGCCTTGTCAATCAAAACAGCAAACTCTGCCAGCGCGTACCAGCCCCATCCAACCAGAGTAGAGGAGAGACAGAGAGAAGAGAGAGAACTATTTGCACTACAACACTGTACGCCTATATAGACGTAATATGACATTTGAAATGTCTTTTATTCTTTTGGATCATCTGTGAGTGTAATGTTTACTGTTCATTTGTATTTTTTATTTCACTTTTGTTTATTATCTATTTTAGTTGCTTTGGCAATGTAAACATATATTTCCCATGCCAATAAAACCCCTTAAATTGAATTGAGAAAGAGCGAGAGAGAGACACAGAGTGAGTGAGTGAGTGAGTGAGTGAGTGAGTGAGTGAGTGAGTGAGTGAGTGAGTGAGTGAGAGACCAGCAGCACAGGGAGAAGGTTAATGTTTGTATTTTGTAACTGAGGGTGGGAAGCAAATTTGCATGTAGAGATTGTGTTGACCTCTCATCAATAATTACTATCTCCAGGTTTTACACTCATTCAAATTACTGTGTGTGTGTGCGTGCGTGTGTGTGTGCGTGTGTTTGTGTGCATGTGTACACACGCCTGTTCCTATGTGTGTACATCAGGATCAGAGGACCGTAGTGTAGTGGTGTAGTGGTAATGTTCCTGTGTGAGAAAAGGGAAAAGGGGAACTGCGGTGAAGGTTACTCAGGCCCCTGGCTGAGAAATGACCTTCCGTCCAAGGTAAGCATCCGGCACATACACGCTTTACTGCACACAGAGACGCTTTACTGCACACAGAGACGCTCTACTGCACACAGAGACGCTCTACTGCACACAGAGACACTCTACTGCACACAGAGACGCTCTACTGCACACAGAGACGCTCTACTGCACACAGAGACGCTCTACTGCACACAGAGACGCTCTACTGCACACAGAGACGCTCTACTGCACACAGAGACGCTTTACTGCACACAGAGACGCTCTACTGCACACAGAGACGCTTTACCGCACACAGAGACGCTTTACCGCACACAGACACGCTTTACCGCACACAGACACGCTCTACACACACACAGAGACGCTCTACTGCACACAGACACGCTCTACTGCACACAGAGATGCTCTACTCCACACAGAGACACTTTACTGCACACAGAGACGCTTTACTGCACACAGAGACGCTTTACTGCACACAGAGACGCTCTACTGCACACAGAGACGCTCTACTGCACACAGTGACGCTCTACTGCACACAGAGACGCTCTACTGCACACAGAGACGCTCTACTGCACACAGAGACGATCTACTGCACACAGAGACGATCTACTGCACACAGAGACGCTTTACTGCACACAGAGACGCTATACTCCACACAGAGACGCTCTACTGCACACAGAGACGCTATACTCCACACAGAGACGCTCTACTGCACACAGAGACGCTTTACTGCACACAGAGACGCTATACTCCACACAGAGACGCTCTACTGCACACAGAGACGATCTACTGCACACAGAGACTCTACCCCACACAGAGACGCTCTACTGCACACAGAGACGCTTTACCGCACACAGAGACGCTCTACTGCACACAGAGACGCTCTACTGCACACAGAGACTCTACCCCACACAGAGACTCTACTCCACACAGAGACTCTACCCCACACAGAGACTCTACTCCACACAGAGGCGCTCTACTGCACACAGAGACTCTACTCCACACAGAGACTCTACCCCACACAGAGGCGCTCTACCCCACACAGAGGCGCTCTACTGCACACAGAGACTCTACCCCACACAGAGGCGCTCTACTGCACACAGAGACTCTACTCCACACAGAGACTCTACTCCACACAGAGACTCTACTCCACACAGAGACTCTACTCCACACAGAGACTCTACTCCACACAGAGACGCTCTACCCCACACAGAGACTCTACTCCACACAGAGACTCTACTGCACACAGAGACGCTCTACTCTACACACACACACTAGGTAAATTCTCTCCATTTGAAACTACTAAGCCCATGAAACTACTAAACCCATGAAACTACCAAACCCATGAAACTACTAAGCCCATTAATCCACTAAACCCATTGAACTACTAAGCCCATGAAACTACTAAACCCATTAATCCACTAAACCCATTGAACTACTAAGCCCATGAAACTACTAAGCCCATGAAACTACTAAGCCCATTAAACTAGTCAGCCCGTTAAACCACTAAACCACTAAACCAATGAAACTACTAAGCCCATTAAATCACTAAACCCATTAAACCACTAAACCCATGAAACTGTTAACCCATGAAACTGTCAACCCATGAAACTATTAAACCCATGAAACTTCTAAACCCATGAATCCGCTAAATCCTTGAAACTACTAAACCCATGAAACTACTAAGCCCATGAACCTACTAAGCCCATGAAACTACTATAACCATGTAACTACTATAACCATGTAACTCGTAAGCCCATTAAACCACTAAACCCACAAAACTACTAAACCCATGAAACTACTAAACCCATGAAATTACTCGACCATACAACTTCTAAACCCATGAAATTACTAAACCCATAAAACTACTAATCCCTTGAAACCACTAAGCCCATGAAACTGGTAAGCCCAGGAAAACTACTAATCCCATGAAACTGGTAAACCCATGAAACTGGTAAACCCATGAAATGCTTGATATGTTTATCAAGCTCAGACTGTTCCTCTGATACTCTATCAAAGCTTCTCTTTCGCACAGGTACATGTTCATTGTCATTTTTGTCGATTTTCACTACCGGTCAATCATTTTAGAACACCTACTCATTCAAGGGTTTTTCTTTATTTTGACTATTTTCTACATTGTAGAATAATAGTGAAGAGATCAAAACTATGAAATAACGGTGGTTGGAACCAAAAACCTCAAATTTGGACTCATCAGACCAAAGGACATATATATCTACCGGTCTAATGTCCATTGCTTGTGTTTCTTGGCCTAAGTAAGTCTCGTCTTCTTATTGGTGTCCTTTGGTAGTGGTTTCTTTGCAGCAATTTGACCCTGAAGGCCTGATTCACACAGTCTCCTCTGAACAGTTGATGTTGAGATATGTCTGATACTTGAACTGTTGAAAGCATTTATTTGGGCTGCAATTTCTGAGGCTGTCACGCCGGTTGAAAGGAGAGGACCAAGGTGCAGCGTGGTGAGCGTACCTATTATTTTTATTAGAAAAGACGCCGAACAAAACAATAAACACTACCCAACAAACCGGGAAGCTAAAGGCTAAGTGCCATAAACAAAGTCAACCTCACACAACACAAAGAGGGAAAAGGGCTACCTAAGTATGGTTCCCAATCAGAGACAACGATAGACAGCTGTCCCTGATTGAGAACCATACCCGGCCAAAACATAGAAAATAAAGAACATAGAAAAAGTAACATAGAATGCCCACCCTAGTCACACCCTGGCCTACCCAAAATAGAGAATAAAAAACCTCTCTATGGCCAGGGCGTGACAGTACCCCCCCCCCCACCCCAAAGGTGCGGACTCCGGCCGCAAAACCTGAACCTAGAGGGGAGGGTCTGGGTGGGCTTTTCTCCATGGTGGCGGCTCCGATGAGGGACGCAGACCCCGCTCCACCTCTGGCACGGCCCACTTAGGTGGCGCCTCTGGAGCGGGGACCCTCGCTGCCGATCTGGCGACTCCGGGCTGGAGGGCGACTCTGGCGGCTCCGGACTGGAGGGCGACTCCGGACTGTAGGCCGTCTCTGTCGGCTCCGGACTGGAGGGCGACTCTGGCATCTCTGGACTGTAGGCCGTCTCTGTCGGCTCCGGACTGTAGGCCGTCGCCGGAAGCTCTGGACGGGGAACTGTCGACGGAAGCTCTGGACGGGTAATTGTCGCCGGAAGCTCTGGACGGGAAATTGTCGCCGGAAGCTCTGGACGGGAAATTGTCGCCGGAAGCTCTGGACGGGAAATTGTCGCCGGAAGCTCTGGACGGGGAATTGTCGCCGGAAGCTCTGGACGGGGAATTGTCGCCGGAAGCTCTGGACGGGGGACTGTTGCTGGAAGCTCTGGACGGGGAATGCGCACTGGAGGCCTGATGCGTGGGGCTGGCTTTGGAGGCGCCAGACTAGTAACATGTACCACAGGGCTAGTGCGAGGAGCAGGAACAGGACGTACTGGACTGGGCAGGCGCACTGGAGGCCTGATGCGTGGGACTGGCTTTGGAGGCGCCAGACTAGTAACACGCACCACAGGGCTAGTGCGAGGAGCTGGAACAGGACTCACCAAGCTGGGGAGACCTATTGGAGACCTGGTCTGTGGAGGAGGCACAGGATAGACCGGGCTGTGGGGGAGCACTGGAGATCTGGTGCGTAGGCTTTACATCACTCTTCCAGGCTCAATGCCCACTTTCACCCGGCACGAGCGGAGCGCAGGCATAGGACGAACTGAGCCCTCCCAGCGCCCCGGAGAAACAGTACGCAGAGCCAGCGCAGGATACCCTGGGCCGAAACGTCGCACTGGAGACCAGACGCGCTGAGCTGGCACAATCTGCCCTGGCTGGATGCCCACTCTCGCATGGCACTTGCGGGGGGCTGGCATATAGCGCTCCGGGCTATAAGAGCGTACTGGAGACACCTTGCACTTCACCGCATAACACGGTTCCTGACCAGTACCACGCTGCTTCCGGTAAGCATGGGGAGTTGGCTCAGGTCTATCGCCTGACTCTGCCAATCTCCCCGTGTGCCCCCCCCCCCCCAATTTTTTTGGGGGGCTGCCTCTCGGGCTTCCTTGCCAGCTGTGTTCTCACATAACGTTGGCTCCCCTCTCCTGCTGCCTCCGCTCTCCTGGCTGCCTCCACCTGTTCCCATGGGAGGTGATCCCTTCCAGCCAGGACCTTCCTCCCATGTGTCAGATCCCTTGCCGTCCAGGATATCCTCCCATGTCCAGGAGTCCTTTTTACCACGCTGCTTGGTCCGTTGGTGGTGGGAGGTTCTGTCACGTCGGTTGAAAGGAGAGGACCAAGGTGCAGCGTGGTGAGCGTACATATTCTTTTTATTAGAAAAGACACCAAACAAAACAATAAACACTACCCAACAAACCGTGAAGCTAAAGGCTATGTGCCATAAACAAAGTCAACTTCCCACAATACAAGGAGGGAAAAGGGCTACCTAAGTATGGTTCCCAATCAGAGACAACGATAGACAGCTGTCCCTGATTGAGAACCATACCCAAGAGGCTGGTAACTCTAATGAACTTTTCCTCTGCAGCAGATGGGTTTTTGCGACTGCACTTGAAGAAACTTTCAAAGTTCTTGATATTTTACGCATTGACTGACCTTCATGTCTTAAAGTAATGATGGACTGTCATTTCTCTGTGCTTATTTGAGCTTTTCTTGACATAATATGGACTTGGTCTTTTACCAAAACTTCTGTGTACCACCCCTACCTTGTCACAACACGACTGACTGGCTCAAACACATTAGGCTGGAAAGAAATTGCACAAATTAACTTTTAACAAGGCACACCTCTAAATTGAAATGCATTCCAGGTAACTACCTCATGAAGCTGGTTGAAAGTATGCCAAGAGTGTGCAAAGCTGTCATCGAGTTAATGGGTGGCTACTTTGAAGAATGTGAAATTTAAAATATATTTTAATTTGCTTAACACTTTTTTGGTTACTACATGTAATTCACTATTATTCTACAATGTAGAAAATAGTAAAAATAAAGAAAACCACTTGAATGAGTAGGTGTGTCCAAATCCTTGATTTGTACTGTAGGTTATACTGAATACTACTGAAGAGATAATCAGTTAGACCGCTAACAGTTGTGATAATGACTTACTTAGCTAGCTGCTAACGTTACCTTAGCTGTAACGCTACTGTCCCAATCACCCAGGTAGCTGGAAAGCCAGTTTGCTAGCTAGCTAGCTAGCTTGCTGGTGCTCCGTTGTCGAAGTTCATAATGGTTACAAGCAATTAGATAAAATGTTCCTCAAAACTCCTTGAAGTTGTGGATAAATCCTCTTGACCAGTTCACTTATTCCATAGGTTCCCTGGTGCTTGCATGGCCCCGTTGTTGACTCTTCATCCTCACAACAGGACCAGCGGCTTGGTGCTAACTATGGTGCTTGTGGTTGTCCTCTCCCAGTGATAATACCACAAACTTCTTAGCGTCTTGTGCTGTGGTGAATGGCAGGTGCTCTCCCCTGTGTGTGGCCCGGAGCTTTGCTGGACAGACAAGGAATGACTGGATGTCCCTCAGTCTGAGTTTGTTCCGGACCTCGTTGAAGGCTTTGCGGCATTGGGAGGTGTGCGCACTGTAGTCAGGGGGAAAAACGCCTGTCGTACCAGGAGGCTGAATAAATTTGTATTGGCACCTAAAACCCTCACCATTTTTTTCAGATGCACATTTGGGAGCATTTCTGTCAGGCTGTATCACCGCCTGGTACGGCAACTACACCGCCCTCAACCGCAGGGTTCTCCAGAGGTTGGTGTGGTCTGCCCAATGCATCACCGGGGGCACACTGCCTGTCCTCCAGGACACCTACAGCACCCGATGTCACAGGAAGGCCAAAAAGATCATCAAGGACATCCACTACCAGAGCCACGGCCTGTTCACCCCGCTATCATCCAGAAGGCAAAGTCAGTACAGATGCATCAAGCTGGGACCGAGAGACTGAAAAACAGCTTCTATCATAAGATCATCAGACAGTTAAATAGCCATCACTAGCCGGCTTCCACCCGGTTACTCAACTCTGCACCTGAGAGGCTGCTGCCCTACATACATATACTTAAATCACTGAACACTTTATTAATGGAACACTAGTCACTTTAAGTTTGAGAGGGTCACATGACCAACGGGCGTTATGGTCGCTAGTCACTAGAGTTCTGCAAACCCAATACCTCTCTCATATTGCATTACCGTTTTAGGACAACTATTGTTTTCACTATATATTTTACCTCTTGGGGATGTCATTCGAAAACATAATGTTAAATTTCACTGCTATGCGGATGACACACACGCTGTACATTTCAATGAAACATGGTGAAGCCCCAAAATTGCCCTCGCTAGAAGCCTGTGTCTCAGACATAAGGAAGTGGATGGCTGCAAACGTTCTACTTTTAAACTCGGACAAAACAGAGATGCTTGTTCTAGGTCCCAAGAAACAAAGAGATCTTCTGTTAAATCTGACAATTAATCTTGATGGTTGTACAGTCGTCTCAAATAAAACTGTGAAGGACCTCGGCGTTACTCTGGACCCTGATCTCTCTTTTGAAGAACATATCAAGACTGTTTCAAGGACAGCTTTTTTCCATCTACGTAACATTGCAAAAATCAGAAACTTTCTGTCCACAAATGATGCAGAAAAATGAATCCATGCTTTTGTCACTTCTAGGTTGGACTACTGCAATGCTCTACTTTCCGGCTACCCGGATATAGCACTAAATAAACTTCAGTTAGTGCTAAATACGGCTGCTAGAATCCTGACTAGAAGCAAAAAATTTGATCATATTACTCCAGTGCTAGCCTCCATACACTGGCTTCCTGTTAAGGCAAGGGCTGATTTCAAGGTTTTACTGCTAACCTACAAAGCATTACATGGGCTTGCTCCTACCCATCTTTCCGATTTGGTCCTGCCGTACATACCTACACGTACGCTACAGTCACAAGACGCAGGCCTCCTAATTGTCCCTAGAATTTCTAAGCAAACAGCTGGAGGCAGGGCTTTCTCCTATAGAGCTCCATTTTTATGGAATGGTCTGCCTACCCATGTGAGAGATGCAGACTCGGTCTTAACCTTTAAGTCTTTACTGAAGACTCATCTGTTCAGTGGGTCCTATGATTGAGTCTCTGGAGCAATGAACCGCCCTTGATGTCTCTGCCTGGCCGGTTCCCCTCTCTCCACTGGGATTCTCTGCCTCTAACCCTATTACAGGGGCTGAGTCACTGGCTTATTGGTGTTCTTCCGTGCCGTCCCTAGGAGGGGTGCGTCACTTGAGTGGGTTGAGTCACTGACGTGGTCTTCCTGTCTGGGTTGGCGCCCCCCTTGGGTTGTGCCGTGGCGGAGATCTTTGTGGGCTATACTCGGCCTTGTCTCAGGATGGTAAGTTAGTGGTTGAAGTTATCCCTCTAGTGGTGTGGGGCCTGTGCTTTGGAAAAGTGGGTGGGGTTATATCCTTCCTGTTTGGCCCTGTCCGGGGGTATCGTCAGATGGGGCCACAGGGCTAGGGTCAGTCTGTTATATCTGGAGTATTTCTCCTGTCTTATCCGGTGTCCTGTGTGAATTTAAGTATGCTCTCTCTAATTCTCTCGTTCATTCTTTCTCTCTCTCGGAGGACCTGAGCCCTAGGACCATGCCTCAGGACTACCTGACATGATGACTCCTTGCTGTCCCTCGTCCACCTGGCCGTGCTGCTGCTCCAGTTTCAACTGTTCTGCCTGCGGCTATGGAACCCTGACCTGTACTCTCAATGATCGGCTATGAAAAGCCAACTGACATTTACTCTTGAGGTGCTGACTTGTTGCACCCTCGACAACTGTGATTGTTATTATTTGACCATGCTGGTCATTTATGAACATTTGAACATCTTGGCCATGTTCTGTTATAATCTCCACCCGGCACAGCCAGAAGAGGACTGGCCACCCCTCATAGCCTGGTTCCTCTCTAGGTTACTTCCTAGGTTTTGGCCTTTCTAGGGAGTTTTTCCTAGCCACCGTGCTTCTACACCTGCATTGCTTGCTGTTTGGGGTTTTAGGCTGTGTTTCTGTACAGCACTTTGAGATATCAGCTGATGTAAGAAGGGCTATATAAATAAATTTGATTTGATGATTACAATATTTTGATAATGTACTCTTTAAAAACAAACCCAAGACTGATAAACAATGCTGAATGAGGCAAGAAAAACATTGCTTCTCCGACTTCTTTTTCTATAGTTAAGCGTCAGAAGACAGCCCTCAGCACTTTAAATAGCTGCTGGGATTTCTGAGGCGTTAGCCAAGCAACAGAACTATCTCGAAGCTATGCTACAACTGGTGTTAGGTAAGGCGGTGAAACCACTCAACAGAAAACATCAAGAGACTTTAGTGGCTGTTGAAGCTCTTACAGCCGACGTTGACAGATGAATGAAAGTGATGGACAATCTGTCTACTAAAGTGGCAAGGTGAAAATATGGGAAAGCAAACGGAAAACCAACGACTGTTTTGTACAAATGCAGAAGATGCAGCTCAAGATGTCTGAAATGGACGACCGTTCACGTCACTCAAATGTACGATTCATTTCTTTAAAAGAAGGAGACGAGACTGACGATCCCATCAAATTCCTACAGAGAATGATCCCTAAATGGATCCCATCCATATCTCACAAGGTTTAGATAGAAAGAGCCAATCACGTCTACTCGGGACCTGGGACTAGTAATGCTTCAGACAGACCCGAGGATGCTGATCTTCAAGGTCCTCCGGTATAATGACCGCCAAGCCATTCTACATGGAGCCAGAGCAGCAGAGCTCATTCACCAAATCAAATCCAATCAAATCAAATGACCATACACATATTTAGCAGAGGTTATTGCAGGTGTAGCGAAAGGCTTGTGTTCCTAGCTCCAACAGTGTAGTCGTATCTAAAAACGTTTCACAAAAATCCACACAAATCTAAAAGAATAAGCATGGAATTAAGAAATATATAAATATTACATTGAGTAATATCAGAGTTGCATTGACTAAAATACAATAGAATACAGTTTATACATATGAGATGAGTAAAGCAGTGTGTAAACGTATTAGACACTTAGAAATTTGACGTTTGGCACAACTTTGATGAACGTTTTTATTCTGACGTCAGACTGTGAGAGCTTGTGTGTAAATAGTCATTAAGGTGCAGGTCTGTGCAGGGAGACAGCTAGGGTTAGATGTTCAGCAGTCTGATGGGCTGGTGGGAGAAGCCGTCTCGGAACCTGATGGCTTACCAGATGGTAACAGAGATACTCTGTGCCACACACATACATAGATACTCATACACTTTTCTCCACTCAAAACTCTTTGCACTGTCTTCTTGCAGTTTTTTGGGGTTTAGTACAATTTCCTGCTGTTCTCTCTCTCGCTGCTGCTGCTGCTGCTTCTGCGTGTGATCCGGGTGACCAGCTGTTCCGGATGACTGTGGGATCTCATTTTCCATGGCTGATGTGAGTACCGGTAAGTCTTTTAAAAGGGGTTAATACTTGCAAAGCCGCGGGACCAAACGGAATCACCAGTCATGTCCACAGAGCATGAGCAGACCATCTGGCAAGGGTCTTCATGGACATATTCAACCTCTCCTTGTCCCAGGCTGTGATCCCAACATGTTACAAGCTAACCACCATTGTTCCTATTCCCAATCAAAGGCAACCTTTCTAAATGATTATTGTCCTGTAGCACTGTCATGGTTTTCCCTCCTGGGTGAGGATAAAAGAGAGCCCCCTCCGTCCCACCAGGGAGCGTGATCCTCTGAAACTCAACAGAGAAGAAGAAGACTAGACTAAGACATGCACCGCCTGAAGCTCGGCATGTAACGTAGTCTAGGAAACTCAACCGAAGATGAGGAAAGAAAATAACATTTCCCTGTCAACACCATGCGGTACGTTTGATGTATCCAGTCTAACGAACACTCAGAGACAATGAAGCCTACTACAACTGAGGACATTGTGATCTCTGGTCGACAACCAGAGACTTACACAACCAGAGACTTTCTCTCAAACTATTCGTAACAGACGGATCGAGTGGTTTCAACAGAGACGACAGACAATGACATCTAAGCGTATATATATGTTGCATTTCTAAATCCGAATGAGCGGTTGTTAGGGTGCTAAATATCCATATTTACGGTGAGCGTATTATTCAACTGTATGTATGATAGTTACATTTTTTTGTGTCTCCTTCTCTCGTTTTTTCTTTCCCCACCCCTTTCATTGTGTAACAAGTCGTCATATCTGGTTAGTCCACTAGGGACTTTTCATTGCATCATGTTAGTAATCAATTCAACCTAATTGTGTGTGTTTATGTATTTCTGTGAGATTATTTAGTTAGTTAATAAATAAATATTTAAGCCAATTTGTGTATGGCTGAATCATCATTTAGACTAGGGTTCATGCAGATTTATGAAGTCAACGACATTCAGAATGAGACTGATATGAGGTAATAATTAATCATTTACTGTTATTGATTTAAGTGCTATTTATATATTCAGTCGGGAGATAGTAACTCGTTAAATAACTTTTCCCGTGGTGCCCCAAGATTGCTAATGAGTTAATTGTTACATGATTAATTTAATCACAAAATAACTAAACATAGTTAATTGATTTGATAAAATAACAGTCATCACAGTAATGGTAGTCACGTCACGACAGCACTCACATCTGTCATCCTGAAGTGTCTGGAAAGACTGGTCATGGCCCACATCAACGCCATCATCCCAGATATCCTGGATCCTCTCCAACTTGCATAACGCCCCAATAGATCCATGGACAACACAATCTCAATTGCACTTCATACTGCTCTATCCCACCTTCATACTGCTCTATCCCACCTTCATACTGCTCTATCCCACCTTCATACTGCTCTATCCCACCTTCATACAGCTCTATCCCACCTTCATACTGCTCTATCCTACCTTCATACTGCTCTATCCTACCTTCATACTGCTCTATCCCACCTTCATACTGCTCTATCCCACCTTCATACTGCTCTATCCTACCTTCATACTGCTCTATCCTACCTTCATACTGCTCTATCCTACCTTCATACAGCTCTATCCCACCTTCATACAGCTCTATCCCACCTTCATACTGCTCTATCCCACCTTCATACTGCTCTATCCTACCTTAATACTGCTCTATCCTACCTTCATACTGCTCTATCCTACCTTCATACTGCTCTATCCCACCTTCATACTGCTCTATCCCACCTTCATACTGCTCTATCCCACCTTCATACTGCTCTATCCTACCTTCATACTGCTCTATCCTACCTTCATAATGCTCTATCCCACCTTCATACAGGTCTATCCCACCTTCATACTGCTCTATCCTACCTTCATACTGCTCTATCCTACCTTCATACTGCTCTATCCTACCTTCATACAGCTCTATCCCACCTTCATACAGCTCTATCCCACCTTCATACTGCTCTATCCCACCTTCATACTGCTCTATCCCACCTTCATACTGCTCTATCCCACCTTCATACAGCTCTATCCTACCTTCATACTGCTCTATCCCACCAATCTAAAAGCAGGTTTATCTAGCTCGGTGTAGACCCTAGGAACCTCAAGAGTTAACCAATCCTGTTAACGGGTTAGAAAACTCAGGTGTCTATACTTCAACAGCAAAGTTAGATAAGTTAGATAAGACGCCAGTTTTATGAAGTATGGCCTTGTAAACAAAAAGGGAGTAATGTAGAGATCTACGAGTCTTTATCGAAGTCCAGCCAACCTTGTGATACAGGATGTATCAACTTGAAATGGAGCCATCCCCGTCCCTTATGGAGTGGCAGCATAGGAGCTGATTTCCAGACTTTTTGGAATATTTCCTGATAACAATTTTAAAGTAAAAGAATGTGTGTTATTGAGCCAACAATGATGGGCGCTGCACACTTAAGCAGACCAGGATCCAAATTGGTCGGCCCCTGTGGATTTCATGTTGCTAGCAAAGCATCCAGGACTTTTTCTGTCAATATACTAAAAGAAAAGTGTTGACTATAATTTCTCTGATCATTCAGCAAGTTTCCCCCAATCAGAATCCAGCCCCAACATCATTGTGAATAGGCTTAGAAGTTATTTAAAAAGAGATGATGATTAAATGCATCAATGGTGGCATTTTCTTCCCCGTAATGAGGCCAGTGTCTGAATCAATTTGTTGTGGCAGAGACGAGGAAGTAGAACCCTTCGGGGATTTGACAGTTTCCCAGAATTTAGTCGGGTTTCCATTTTACAATCCAAAAGAGATGTTACATAATAATCAGATTGAGCTTTTTTCTCATTTGTCTTACACAATGCTTCCTCGGTTGCTTAAAAGCTTGCCAGTCCGGGGCCTGAGTCTGTGTTCCTGATCCAAGCATCATCTCTTTTATGAATGGCTTCTGATAATTCTGGAGTGTCCAAGGTTTTCAATCAAACTATTTTATGAAGGGTGCATGATTATCCACAATAGTATTGAAGACATCTGCCAAAAGGCTGAACGCTAAGCGCTACACCAGGCCGCGGGAGAAAAAAAAAAAAAATAGATCCACAATGTTGAACCCAGTTTCCAAAATCTGTGTCTCTATCTCTGTTGAAAGGACAACAACCCCAAACACATATCAAAAGCACCTTGGAATGGTTAAAGAAGAGATGCTGTACTCACCTTGAGTGACCAGTGAAATGTCCAGATGTGAATCACATCCATAACCTATGGCGAGAGCGGAAAAGAGCAGTTGGTCGAGGGCAAATCTCAAACATTTAATAATTAGAGCAGTTCGCTGCTGAAGAGTGGGCCAAATTGCCAGTAGAAAAGTGCAGCAAGCTCATTGATGGCTACAAGAAGCATTTATTTGCAGTTAGCTTGGCCAAAGGCAGTACGAGCTTCAGCGTGCCAGTCATTTTTTCAATGCCATTTGTCTTTATTTTCTAAATTAAAATTGCAAACTTAAGTTAGAAAAAACAAAATGTGTATTGCCATGATGAAAATTATTTAACAATTTGAACTTATTCTAAAAGAAATAGAGAATTATTTCCTGGCGGGCAGACCCCAGGTCTCTCTCTCTTTCTCTCTCTCTCAGTAGCGGCGAGTGTGTAAAATCACTGGGAAGCCATATTACAACCTATGTGTTGGAATAATTAAAAATCAAATGTTATTTGTCACATGCGCCGAATACAACAGGTGTAGTAGACCTTACAGTGAAATGCTTACTTACATTAGCCAACAATGCAGTTTTAAGAAAATACAAAAAAAGTAAGAGATAAGAATAACAAATAATTAAAGAGCAGCAGTAAATAACAATAATGAGAATATATACAGGGGGTACCGGTACAGAGTCAATGTGGAGGCTATATACAGGGGGTACCGGTACAGAGTCAATGTGGAGGCTATATACAAGGGGTACCGGTACAGAGTCAATGTGGAGGCTATATACAGGGGGTACCGTTACAGAGTCAATGTGGAGGCTATATACAGGGGGTTACGGTACAGAGTCAATGTGGAGGCTATATACAGGGGGTACCGGTACAGAGTCAATGTGGAGGCTATATACAGGGGGTACTGGTACAGAGTCAATGTGGAGGCTATATACAGGAGGTACCGGTACAGAGTCAATGTGGAGGCTATATACAGGAGGTACCGGTACAGAGTCAATGTGGAGGCTATATACAGGGGGTTACGGTACAGAGTCAATGTGGAGGCTATATACAGGGGGTACCGGTACAGAGTCAATGTGGAGGCTATATACATGGGGGTACCGGTACAGAGTCAATGTGGAGGCTATATACAGGAGGTACCGGTACAGAGTCAATGTGGAGGCTATATACAGGGGGTACCGGTACAGAGTCAATGTGGAGGCTATATACAGGGGGTACCGGTACTGAGTCAATGTGGAGGCTATATACAGGGTGTACCGGTACAGAGTCAATGTGGAGGCTATGTACAGGGGGTACAGGTACTGAGTCAATGTGGAGGCTATGTACAGGAGGTACCAGTACTGAGTCAATGTGGAGGCTATGTACAGGAGGTACCGGTACAGAGTCAATGTGGAGGCTATATACAGGGGGTACAGGTACAGAGTCAATGTGGAGGCTATATACAGGGGGTACCGTTACAGAGTCAATGTGGAGGCTATATACAGGGGGTACCGTTACAGAGTCAATGTGGAGGCTATATACAGGGGGTACCGTTACAGAGTCAATGTGGAGGCTATATACAGGGGGTACCGTTACAGAGTCAATGTGGAGGCTATATACAGGGGGTACCGGTACAGAGTCAATGTGGAGGCTATATACAGGGGGTACCGTTACAGAGTCAATGTGGAGGCTATATACAGGGGGTACCGGTACAGAGTCAATGTGGAGGCTATATACAGGCGGTACCGGTACAGAGTCAATGTGCGGGGGCACCAGTGTCGAGGTAGTTGAGGTAATACGTAGGTAGAGTTATATGTAGGTAGAGTTATTAACCGGTACAGAGTCAATGTGCGGGGGCACCAGTGTCGAGGTAGTTGAGGTAATACGTAGGTAGAGTTATATGTAGGTAGAGTTATTAAAGTGACTATGCATAGATAATAACAGAGTAGCAGCAGCGTTCCGGGGGGGGGGGGGGGGGTGTTGTTTGCTCTGTAACCTGTTAGTTCATAAGCCTTGACACCGTGATTTAAAGGACTAAAGGACGAGACAATAAGAAGACACAGTGACAGTATAAATTCAACCACACCTTTGTTTCATCACAAAACCGGATATCAACCTCTGTCAGGTTTAGTCCACAAAGCATATAACAAACAGTTACATGACCTACAGCGTGGTCAATCAAGTTAATGTTTCTGGACCACTAAACAACTATTGATTTAAAACTACAGAGAGTTACTGGAAAATAGCAAAAAAAAAACAGGAAATGCCTCCATTATTCCAGCACCATTTCAACTTCAACATGTCAACATCGTCAAATCACCTATGATTTAGTCTAATACAGTGACAACTAAAAGATTTTTAAAAAACAACAACAATTTAGTCCAACCACCGTAAGCTAAATAGGATGTGGCTGTCCATGGTTCTGATTTCTGTGCATGTGTGTGCGTGCTTGTGCACATTCGTGCAAGTAAACTCAAGTTGACTCACCATACTGGTAGAGAAATGCCACTGGTAGAGAAATGCCATTGGTAGAGAAATGCCATTGGTAGAGAAATGCCATTGGTAGAGAAATGCCATTGGTAGAGAAATGCCATTGGTAGAGAAATGCCATTGGTAGAGAAATGCCATTGGTAGGAAATGCCACTGGTAGAGAAATGCCATTGGTAGAGAAATGCCATTGGTAGAGAAATGCCATTGGTAGAGAAATGCCATTGGTAGAGAAATGCCACTGGTAGAGAAATGCCATTGGTAGAGAAATGCCATTGGTAGAGAAATGCCATTGGTAGAGAAATGCCACTGGTAGAGAAATGCCATTGGTAGAGAAATGCCATTGGTAGAGAAATGCCATTGCCATCCTTCTCTCTTTCATGTAGACGAAACGGTCTATCACAGTACACGCTTTAAGTTTTTGTTGTTCTTGGCTACCTGGCTAAAATGTATGGTCGCTGACCTAACTTCAATTCATGGACAACGTTAGCTAGTTAACATTATCCTACTACATCTAGCTACATATTGAACTTTCCATTCCTACAGGCTAAGGGGCACAACAATGTATTCATTAATGGTTGGGTCAGAATCGCCATTATTTTGTTTGGAACCTCGGGCTCCCGAGTGGCGCAGCGGTCTGAGGCACTGAATCTCAGTGCTAGAGGCGTCACTACAGATCCTGGTTCAATTCTAGGCTGTATCACAACCGGCCTGTGATTGGGAGTCCCATAGGGTGGCGCACAATTGTCCCAATGTCATTCTTAACCTCACTTGCCTAGTTAAAATAAAAGGTTAAATAAATAAAATGGGATTCAATTTATGACACGGTTTGAATGGCAGACCACCTGGGGGCTATCATAGGGGTTGAGATTATCTCTGGTAATCTCGAGGATGAGATGTTCCCACAGAAGTCCTGCGGTCACTGATGCCAGGAGAGGTGTGATTGATGAAAACTTGAATTGACTAAATTAATGTTACTGTATGAATAACATGATTGTGTTTAGTTTGCTTCAAGAGCTGATAAAGAGCTGAAATGTCTTATTCTATTGTATGTTTTCTGGTTTGATGTATTTTTTTTTCAAGTGACTGGGATTGAAATTGTATGTTGAGTTGATTGGTTATCAGGCACATTCCTGTTGTCTGCTCATAACATTTAAATTGATTTGATTGGATTAGAATCTGGTGTGTGTTGTTCCTGCCTTTTGTCATAACTAGCAAAGTGCTAGTGAATGTTCATTCAGGTTGGGGCTGAGCTCCTGGTTGAATGTTTATTTTATTTCACCTTTATTTCACCAGGAAGGCCAGTTGAGAACAAGTTCTCATTTACAATTGCGACCTGGCCAAGATAAAGCAAAGCTGTCACGTTCCTCGTATTCTCCCTCATCGGAAGATATGTCGAAATCACTCGATGACCAATACGCAGCGAGTTGACTGTTCCACATCATATCTATTATAGATGGAAACGACAAAACAAAATAAACACGCAAAGGAGAAAGGTGACAGTTTCCCAGGTGAAACGAAACCCAGTGCAAAATACAATTACCCACAAACACACAGACAACCACACCCTACTAATATAGGACTCCCAATCAAAGGCAACTCAACACACCTGCCTTCAATTGAGAGTCCAGCACCCAACCTACACATAGAAAACCTAACCTAGAACCTAAACCACACTCACAACCCAGTATACCATAACCAAACATAACTCTGCCACGTCCTGACCAAATATAATACAAAAATACCTAAGTATATGGTCAGGACGTGACAAAAGTAGTTCGACATCATACAACAACACAGAGTTACACATGGAGTAAAACAAATATACAGTCAATAATACAGTAGAAAATATAAGTCTATGTACAATGTGAGCAAATGAGGTGAGATAAGGGAGGTAAAGGCAAAAAAAAAAGGACAGTGAATTCATACTTTGAGAACATGCTACCAAGCTCCTGTATCAGCCACACCTAGTTATTTCTCTTAGAGGTGATTGTTAAAACACGTGTAACCACGTTAATAAATCAACCTGTTGGTGAATAGTAATTTACTGTGTTAAACTGTAATGTATCATGTATTTCATGTACAGTGAAATTGTTTGAGTGTCCATTATTTAGTGACTAATATACACTGCTCAAAAAAATAAAGGGAACACTAAAATAACACATCCTAGATCTGAATGAATGAAATAATCTTATTAAATACTTTTTTCTTTACATAGTTGAATGTGCTGACAACAAAATCACACAAAAATAATCAATCGAAATCCAATTTATCAACCCATGGAGGTCTGGATTTGGAGTCACACTCAAAACTAAAGTGGAAAACCACACTACAGGCTGATCCAACTTTGATGTAATGTCCTTAAAACAAGTCAAAACGAGCCTCAGTAGTGTGTGTGGCCTCTACGTGCCTGTATGACCTCCCTACAACGCCTGGGCATGCTCCTGATGAGGTGGCGGATGGTCTCCTGAGGGATCTCCTCCCAGACCTGGACTAAAGCATCCGCCAACTCCTGGACAGTCTGTGGTGCAACGTGGCGTTGGTGGATGGAGTGAGACATGATGTCCCAGATGTGCTCAATTGGATTCAGGTCTGGGGAACGGGCGGGCCAGTCCATAGCATCAATGCCTTCCTCTTGCAGGAACTGCTGACACACTCCAGCCACATGAGGTCTAGCATTGTCTTGCATTAGGAGGAACCCAGGGCCAACCGCACCAGCATATGGTCTCACAAGGGGTCTGAGGATCTCATCTCGGTACCTAATGGCAGTCAGGCTACCTCTGGCGAGCACATGGAGGGCTGTGCAGCCCCCCAAAGAAATGCCACCCCACACCATGACTGACCCACCGCCAAACCGGTCATGCTGGAGGATGTTGCAGGCAGCAGAACGTTCTCCATGGCGTCTCCAGACTGTCACGTCTGTCACATGTGCTCAGTGTGAACCTGCTTTCATCTGTGAAGAGCACAGGGCGCCAGTGGCGAATTTGCCAATTTTGGTGTTCTCTGGCAAATGCCAAACGTCCTGCACGGTGTTGGGCTGTAAGCACAACCCCCACCTGTGGACATCGGGCCCTCATACCACCCTCATGGAGTCTGTTTCTGACCGTTTGAGCAGACACATGCACATTTGTGGCCTGCTGGAGGTCATTTTGCAGGGCTCTGGCAGTGCTCCTCCTGCTCCTCCTTGCACAAAGGCAGAGGTAGCGGTCCTGCTGCTGGGTTGTTGCCCTCCTACGGCCTCCTCCACGTCTCCTGATGTACGGGCCTGTCTCCTGGTAGCGCCTCCATGCTCTGGACACTACGCTGACAGACACAGCAAACCTTCTTGCCACAGCTCGCATTGATGTGCCATCCTGGATGAGCTGCACTACCTGAGCCACTTGTGTGGGTTGTAGACTCCGTCTCATGCTACCACTAGAGTGAAAGCACCGCCAGCATTCAAAAGTGACCAAAACATTAGCCAGGAAGCATAGGAACTGAGAAGTGGTCTGTGGTTACCACCTGCAGAACCACTCCTTTATTGGGGGTGTCTTGCTAATTGCCTATAATTTCCACCTGTTGTCTATTCCATTTGCGCAACAGCATGTGAAATTTATTGTCAATCAGTGTTGCTTCCTAAGTGGACAGTTTGATTTCACAGAAGTGTGATTGACTTGGAGTTACATTGTGTTGTTTAAGTGTTCCCTTTATTTTTTTGAGCAGTATATTATGTTATTATATTATTTAGTTTAATTGAGTAAATCTATTCCTCGTTTTACAGAGTAACTCTTTGTTTGACAATATGCCTATAATGTAGTCGGTCTGTTGATAGTAGTTAATTACAACTATAGCGCATGCTTAACTTTACATCCCTGATCTGCTTACTTACAATGAATGAATGCTGGTCGCCAGGATGCATCTAGTCTCATAACGGTACCAGGATGCATCTAGTCTCATAACGGTACAAGTCAGACACATGTTCATTATAGTCTGTGATGCTATGATTCGCTGTTTTTGCCCGATCCTCCAGAGACACACAGGGCCTTTATTTATATAATAATAGATTAATTCATGTTTATTATTATTCAACATCCTTTCTACACAGGAAGATGATGGTCCCATCCATCACACTGAGAGGAGGAGTCACCCAGCGGGAGGGATTTAGGAGAAATGCTGATTTGGTTTAAAAAAACACAGCTAATACACTCAATAGAACTAATCAAAAAAGGATTGATTCATCAGAACAGCCTCCATTCCTCAGGGCGTGGACTCCACAAGGTGTTGAAATCTTTCCACAGGGATGCTGGACCATGTTGACTTCCGATGCTTCCCACAGTTGTGTCAAGTTGGCTGGATGTCCTTTGGGTGGTGGACCATTCTTGATAGACACGGGAAACTGTTGAGCGTGAAAAAACCCAGCAGCGTTGCAGTTCTTGGCACAAACCGGTGCGCCTGGCTACTACCACCATACTCTATTCAAAGGCACTTAAATCTTTTGTCTTGTCCATTCACCCTCTTTTATTTTTTTATTTTTTTATTTCACCTTTATTTAACCAGGTAGGCAAGTTGAGAACAAGTTCTCATTTACAATTGCGACCTGGCCAAGATAAAGCAAAGCAGTTCGACAACATACAACAACACAGAGTTACACATGGAGTAAACAACATACAGTCAATAATACAGTAGAAAAAAAATTAAAATAAGACTATATACAATGTGAGCAAATGATGTGAGATAAGGGAGGTAAAAGCAAAAAAATGCCATGGTGGCAAAGTAAATAAAGTATAGCAAGAAAAACACTGGAATGGTAGATTTGTAGTTTGAAGAAAGTTCAAAGTTCAAATATAAATAATATGGTGCAAATGAGCAAAATAAATAAAATAAATAAATACAGTAGGGGAAGAGGTAGTAGTTTGGGCTAAATTATAGATGGGCTATGTACAGGTGCAGTGATCTGTGAGCTGCTCTGACAGCTGGTGCTTAAAGCTAGTGAGGGAGATAAGTGTTTCCAATTTCAGAGATTTTTGTAGTTCGTTCCAGTCGTTGGCAGCAGAGAACTGGAAGGAGAGACGACCAAAGGAGGAGTTGGCTTTAGGGGTGACCAGAGAGATATACCTGCTGGAGCGCGTGCTACAGGTGGGTGCTGCTATGGTGACCAGTGAGCGGAGATAAGGGGGGACTTTACCTAGCAGGGTCTTGTAGATGACCTGGAGCCAATGTATTTGGCGACGATTATGAAGTGAAGGCCAGAATGGCTCACGTACACAATCCATGTCTCAATTGTCTCAAGGCTTAAAAGTCCTTCTTTAACCTGTCTCCTCCCCTTCATCTACACCAAATCCGTGGATTTAACAAGTGACATCAATAAGAGATCAGAGCTTTCATCTGGATTCGCCTGGTCAGTCTATGTCATAGAAAGAGCATGTGTCTTAATGTTTTGTATTCTCAGTGTATATCCACCAATCAGAATCTCCTTTATTACAAGGAGAAGAGCTCCTCCATCCCAGAAGAGGAGAATGTTCTGATCTGTGATGATCTTAATGCTAGGACTGGAGAAGAACCAGACACCATTACACACAGGGATATTCATGGACTGGAGAAGAACCAGACACCATTACACACAGGGATCTTAAACAGTAAAATTGTCGACCTTGTTCGCATAGCGATGATGAAAAGAATGTGATTTAGGCTGTAATGATCTCCAAAATTCAAATCCTTGGGTCATGACATTGTTGATATAGCAGCTGGACGCTATAATAGTTTATCGAATCCCATTTGGACGCAGAGGGGGACACTTTTTGGACGGGGACATTATTTGGCATGACAGACCCCAGACCAAATTATTATTTACATTTCTGGGGCAACTCAGTCGAGGTCTCAACTCACTGTTGAGAGTTATAATAGTAGAATCCCCCAAGGTGCGATTTCTAAATTCAGCAGTCACTCAATTAGCCACGTCAGCTAGGATTTAGTCTAGCCAGTTATCATTGCCAATTTACACTACACCTTCAAAATAGTGAATCCAGCTATTTCAGACACACCTGTTGCTGACAAGTGTACAAATTCTAGCACACAGCCATGCAATCTTCATAGACAAACATTGGCTGTAGAATGGCCGGTACTGAAGAGCTCGGCAATTTTCAATGTTGCACCGTCATAGGATGCCACCTTTCTAACAAGTCAGTTTATCAAATTTTTGCCCTGTTTCTGCCCTGCTAGAGTCAATTGTAAGTGCTGTTATTTTGAAGTAGAAACATCTAGGCGCAACAATGGCTCAGCTGCGAAGCCACACAAGCTCACAGAATGGGACTGCCGAGTGCTGAAGCTCGTAAAAATGTCCTCGGTTGCAACACTCACTACCGAGTTCCAAACAGCCTCTGGAAGCCACGTCAGCACAATAACTGTTAGTCGAGAGCTACATGAAATGGGTTTCCATGGCCGAGCAGTCGCACACAAGCCTAAGATCACCATGCGCAATGCCAAGCGTCGGCTGGAGTGGTGTAAAGGTCGCTGCCACTGGACTCTGGAGCAGTGGAAACACGTTCTCTGGAGTGATGAATCACACTTCACCATCTGGAAGTCCGATGGACGAATCTGGGTTTGGTGGATGCCAGGAGAACGATACCTGCCCCAATGCATAGTTCCAACTGTAAAGTTTGGTGGAGGAGGTATAATGGTCTGGGGCTGTTTTTCATGGTTCGGGCTAGGCCCCTTAGTCCCAGTGAAGGGAAATCTTAATGCTACAGCATACAATGACATTCTAGATTATTCTGTGCTTCTAACTTTGTGAAAACAGTTTGGGAAAGGCCCTTTCCTGTTTCAGCATAACAATGCCCTCATACACAAAGCAAGATCCATAGAGAAATCGGTGTGGAAGAACTTGACTGGCCTGCACAGAGACCTGACCTCAACCCCATAGAACACCTTTGGGATGAATTGGAACGCCGACTGCGAGCCAGGCCTAATCCAAAATCAGTGCCCAACCTCACTAATGTTCTTGTGGCTGAATGGAAGCAAATCCCCACAGCAATGTTCCAACATCTAGTGGAAATCCTTCCCAGAAGTGTAGAGGCTGTTATAGCAAAGGGGGGAACCAACTCCATATTAATGCTCATGATTTTGGAGTTATGTTTGATGAGCAGTTATCCACATAATTATGGTCATGTAGTGTAGCTAGATGCCAAAGTTCCCTGTAAACCATGTCCACAGAATTACCACAACATCAGTGCTGAAAAGCAAATTGGAGAAGGGCTGTCAATTCTACGAGCCGTTCTATTTAACCGATTAAGAAGGTATGTATACTTAATATTAACAGCCAACTAGCTATCTAGCTAGGCTAGCTCAGCAGTTGCCAGCAGCAGCAGCAGCGTTAGCCGGCTCGCTAAACTAGTAGACAAAACAACCAAAGTTAAGTTACTACCTGGCGATCTAAGCAGAGTTGTGTCAATGAGTAGATCGGTTCTCAGTTGGCTAACACATATCACAGGGTTTGTGCATGCTGAAATATGTTGTGTTTGGATGCTATCGGCAGCGGTGTAAACTAGGTACCGTATATTCTCTATTTAATGAATTATCATTTTTCTTTTCTATTTTTGACCTGCACTGTTTGAGCTTAGAGCTCAAGAATGTCACTGTACCCTGCAATTACATCTGTCACCCCCGTGCATGTGACTAATAAAACCATCCATCCATCTACCTTCTCTTCACTTCTCTTGTCTTGTCTTCATCATCCGATCTGATTTGGAGAGAGAGAGAGATGCAGTGGGATAAGAATAGACCAGGGAAGGAAACCACTTGTGACTATTGAGAGGTACCCTTAGGGTAATGGCAGGAGGAGGTATGTTAGCAGTCTTAGAGACATCCTCAGAACCCAAAAAAATAAAACAGGGTGACTACCTATTTATAGGGAAGGTCCACACACTGTTTATACGGTCCCCATCATCATCAATGTCAGCCGTAACTAACACTTTACTGAGGCGACCGTTATTGGTCGATCCCAATGTGTGCATACCCCAACGAAGAATGGAACACATCGGAAGGAACCAATAATTGGAAGTTTTAGTGCATTTAGTTCATGTTTATGTCTGAGTAGGAGGTTGCCCTTGTTGTTCATAATGATGTCATCTTTCTGAGTCCACCTTTACCACCTGTTATCGCTGCACTTGTTTAATGTTATTAGTGGTATTACGGTAAATGTCTCTCCCTGACTGCTCCTTGAAGGGTCACGGATTGGCATTTTCTCGTCTGATCAGAGAGATGAGTCAAACTATGGGTGGAAGTTGCCCTTAAAACATCCAGTGCAGTCCAAAATATATATATATATTTCCACACTATGAGCTTGGAATAATACTGTGACATTGTGAAAATTATGATTAATGCCCTTTTAGTGTAAGAGCTGTTTGAAAAGCCTGAAATTTCAGCATGTTTTGATGGGATGGAGTTTTGGCCTGCCTGGTGACATCACCAGGTGCTAAATTCTCTTTACCAAGGGACAGTTAATAGACCAATAAGAAAGAGAGTTCCAAACCTCTCTGCCAATAAGAGCTAGTTTTCAGTTTTCCCCTCCCCACTCAGACCACTCCAAGACAGTCCTAGCAAAATTATTACTTGAGAAATGTCTCGTTGCTAAGAAGCTATTTTTGTTTCATTTTGACCATTTTATTTGAAAACAATCACGGTAAGGTATTGTTACCCAGAAAATGATATTGAGATAAAAATGGCTGCGTTGTTAGTATTGGTGTACGTATCTTACCAGATAAGCCTAAATTCATTATGTATTTTATATTGTCAAATCAAAATCATTGGAACTTTAAGCACAAAACTAGGATCAGCTGACATTTGCCAGTAGTAACCTGAATCAATCAGGGAGAGAAATATACAACTGACCAGAGATCAGCGTTTGTGGTCCTTCTTTATGAGGACTAATATCCCTGTCTGTCTGTCTCTCTCTCTCTCCTCCACCACCCACACACAAGTAAATGCAGGCACACACACACTCCCCTGACCTCTCTCCCTGCTAGACTAATGTCCCAGACGGATAGATGATGTGCCACTCGGGGCATTGTCTCTCTTAATCACTCTGGAGTTAGGAGGGGAGGAAGAGAGGGAGATGGGGGAGAAGAGAGGGGGAGAGGGGGTGGGGGTACTGAGAAGGGGGATATGGAAAGGGGAAGATACGACAGGGTAAGACGGGTGAGGAATGGAGACTGATCAACCATGACGATCACCTGAAATCGTACAATGAATCCATCTCATTGCCAATTAAGAGATTGAGAGAGAGAGAGAGAGAGAGAGAAAGAGAGAGACTAACTATTGTGGTAATGAGTAAGTGAGAAGAGGGACAGGAGGAGGGAGAGGAGGGACAGGAGGAGAGGGAGGAGAGGAAGAGGGGGTGGAGAGGGAGGAGTGGAAGAGAGGGCACAGGGAAGAGGGATGTTTGTTCTGTCCCTTGGTAAAGAGAGATATTGAGTAAGGTTTTCGCTGTCCCTGGGTAAAGAGAAATACAGTGGAAGGTTCTCTCTGTCCCTGGGTAAAGAGAGATATTGAAGGAGTATGAGAGAATAGTATAGAGGACAGAGGTTGTTCTTTTCACACACACACTCATTCTCACACTCACACACAAGGGTTGAATGGCGGGAACCAGTTTAATGAGATTTACTGGGATTTACCGCCCATAACCACTACATTTTTCCGGGACAAATAACTGCGAGAAACCAGCAAATTATAATAAATAATTTATATGAACAGCATGGCGTGAGATGGAACTGTTAAATTATACGCAAGGTCTAAATCTGGCTTCTCTACGGCCTCTGAATGATGAATTATCAACACTCAGGGTGGGGACAGACCTACTCAGGGTGGGGGGCAGACAGCCCGAATCAGGGTGGAGGGGCAGACAGCCCGTCTCAGGGTGGAGGGGCAGACAGCCCGTCTCAGGGTGGAGGGGCAGACAGTCCGTCTCAGGGTGGAGGGGCAGACAGTCCGTCTCAGGGTGGAGGGGCAGACAGTCCGTCTCAGGGTGGAGGGGCAGACAGTCCGTCTCAGGGTGGAGGGACAGACAGCCCGTCTCAGGGTGAGGACAGACAGCCCGTCTCAGGGTGGAGGGGCAGACAGCCCGTCTCAGGGTGGAGGGGCAGACAGCCCGTCTCAGGGTGCAGGGGCAGACAGCCCGTCTCAGGGTGGAGGGGCAGACAGCCCGTCTCAGGGTGGAGGGGCAGACAGTCCGTCTCAGGGTGGAGGGGCAGACAGCCCGTCTCAGGGTGGAGGGGCAGACAGCCCGTCTCAGGGTGGAGGGGCAGACAGCCCGTCTCAGGGTGGAGGGGCAGACAGCCCGTCTCAGGGTGGAGGGGCAGACAGCCCATCTCAGGGTGGAGGGGCAGACAGCCCATCTCAGGGTGGAGGGGCAGACAGCCCATCTCAGGGTGGAGGGGCAGACAGCCCATCTCAGGGTGGAGGGGCAGACAGCCCATCTCAGGGTGGAGGGGCAGACAGCCCATCTCAGGGTGGAGGGGCAGACAGCCCATCTCAGGGTGGAGGGGCAGACAGTCCATCTCAGGGTGGAGGGGCAGACAGTCCATCTCAGGGTGGAGGGGCAGACAGTCCATCTCAGGGTGGAGGGGCAGACAGCCCATCTCAGGGTGGTGGGGCAGACAGTCCATCCCAGGGTGGAGGGGCAGACAGTCCATCTCAGGGTGGAGGGGCAGACAGTCCATCTCAGGGTGGAGGGGCAGACAGTCCATCTCAGGGTAGAGGGGCAGACAGTCCATCTCAGGGTGGAGGGACAGACAGTCCATCTCAGGGTGGAGGGGCAGACAGTCCATCTCAGGGTGGAGGGACAGACAGTCCATCTCAGGGTGGAGGGACAGACAGCCCATCTCAGGGTAGAGGGGCAGACAGTCCATCTCAGGGTGGAGGGACAGACAGCCCATCTCAGGGTGGAGGGGCAGACAGTCCATCTCAGTATGCAGCGCAGGTCACAACGCATGTAGACATATCATCTCATCATGGTGACTTTCTTCCTTGTGACAGGTAGGCCTGCATTTAGTGCAGCATAGTCTATGCTACAGTAATATAAAGACCGAATTAGTGTCTGATTTACCCATCTCCAACTGGCTTTCGAGAGTCACATAATCATTTTATTGTAAAGATTATTTTTTTTTAAACAATTTTAGCTGCAGAGTTTTAAAAATATCTTAAAATTCGATTATCGTTGCTTTAAAAATCAGTGCACTCACAAGCAATCTCTCTCAATCTTTCTCTCTGTCCATGAACTCCATTAAAATTGCATCAAAAATAGATAATCTTGTTCTAGACTGATATATATAGCCCTATATATAGACATCCAAGCCTACCTCTTTCAGGTAATAGATTCAATGGAGTATTAACCTTATATTTAGTTAATTAATGATGGGTTATGCATAATAAGGGCTCCTGAGTGGTGCAGGGGTCTGCGGCACTGCATCTCAGTGCTAGAGGCGTCACTACAGTCCCTGGTTCAAATCCAGGCTGTATCACAACTGACTGTGATTGGGAGTTCGATAGGGCGGCGCACAATTGGCCCAGCGTTGTCCGGGTTTGGCAGTCATTGTAAATAAGAATTTGTTCTTAACTGACTTGCCTAGCTAAATAAAATAATCCTCTAACTTATGTCTCTTGTGGAATATGCAAGTGCAATTGCTCCACTGGCCTCTCCTTACAAAACACTCCTTAGCTACTGGAGTCCCATGCAGGAAAAGCTAGACTAGAATAGCTTGCTGGACATCTTGTTTTCTGCATTTCTTATACCAATAGACTATTAAAAGAGGGAAGCAAGCTCTTGTTTGCTGAATGTTACACACAGCAGCCAACAGAACTCTAGGTTAGTTTGAAAGAAGAGAGAATGTGCGATGGTGGTAGGCTATGGCAGTTATTAATTCAGACCCATAACCATTCAGACCCATAACCATTCAGACCCATAACCATTCAGACCCATAACCATTCAGACCCATAACCATTCAGATGGTGGTAGACTATAGCAGTTATAAATTCAGACCCATAACCATTCAGACCCATAACCATTCAGACCCATAACCATTCAGACCCATAACCATTCAGACCCATAACCATTCAGACTCATAACCATTCAGACCCATAACCATTCAGACCCATAACCATTCAGACCCATAACCATTCAGAGCTATAACCATTCAGACCCATAACCATTCAGACCCATAACCATCCAGACCCTTAACCATTCAGACCCATAACCATTGAGATGGTGGTAGACTATAGCAGTTATAAATTCAGACCCATAACCATTCAGACCCATAACCATTCAGACCCATAACCATTCAGACCCATAACCATTCAGACCCATAACCATTCAGACCCATAACCATTCAGACTCATAACCATTCAGACCCATAACCATTCAGACCCATAACCATTCAGACCCATAACCATTCAGACCATAACCATTCAGACCCATAACCATTCAGACCCATAACCATTCAGACCCTTAACCATTCAGACCCATAACCATTCAGATGGTGGTAGGCTATACCAGTTATTAATTCAGACCCATAACCATTCAGACCATAACCATTCAGACCATAACCATTCAGACCATAACCATTCAGACCCATAACCATTCAGACCATAACCATTCAGACCCATAACCATTCAGACCCATAACCCTTCAGACCCATAACCATTAAATCTTTGTGAAGAGAAGTGAAATGAAAGCCTCCAGTATCTATTTCTAGTCCAATATTATTCAAAGATGTCATTCGAATGATGAAGTTAAGGACAACAAAACATATTTAATTTAATTGTTGAAAGTAAGAAAAGAATGAAGCAACAATAGAGAGAGAAAGAGGTAGGCTAATAACATTAGTGGAAATATTATGAAGTAAATATGCGTCAGCCTACTAATTATACAAATAGGGCCCTATTATACTTCAAAATCAAATTCACTAGCCTATACTAGCCTGTACTTGTAACTTTGTAGGCTGCATGTGCTGCACCAGAAATGCGTGTTCGCTCCCTGCTTTATCATGGTTTGAACGATGTGTGTAATTCCAGTCCATATAATACAATACAGTAATACAGTTAAAGATTAGCCTACTGGAGCTAATTTCATTAATTTACCAAAGAGCGCATATAGCTAGCTACTCCTATAGGCTTTTCTGTTTTTCTGTCGAGCAATAACAATATCAGATACAGTTGAAGTTGGAAGTTTACATACACTTAGGTTGGAATGATTAAAACTTGTTTAACCACTCCACAAATTTCTTGTTAACAATCTATAGTTTTGGCAAGTCGGTTAGGACATCTACTTTGTGCATGACACAAGTAATTTTTCCAACAATTGTTTACAGACAGATTATTTCACTGTATCACAATTCCAGTGGGTCAGACGTTTACATACAGTAAGTTGACTGTGCCTTTCAACAGCTTGGAAAATTCCAGAAAATGATGTAATGGCTTTAGAAGCTTCTGATAGGCTAATTGACATCATTTGAAGGAGTGCCTGTGGATGCATTTCAGTGCCTACCTTCAAACTCAGTGCCTCTTTGCTTGACATCATGGGAAAGTCAAAAGAAATCAGCCAAGACCACGTTCATCTGTACAAACAATAGTACGCAACTATAAACACCATGGGACCACGCAGCCGTCATACCGCTCAGGAAGGAGACACGTTCTGTCTCCTAGAGATGAACGTACTTTGGTGAAAAAAGTACAAATCAATCCCAGAACAGCGAAGGACCTTGTGAAGATGCTGGAGGATACTGGAGCAAAAGTATATATATATATATCCACAGTAAAACAAGTCCTATATCGACAACCTGAAAGGCTGCTCAGCAAGGAAGAAGCCACTGCAACAAAACCGCCATAAAAAAGCCAGACTATGGTTTGCAACTGCACATGGGGACAAAGATCGTACTTTTTGGAGAAATGTCCAATGGTCTGATGAAACAAAAATAGAACTGTTTGGGCATAATGACCATCGTTATGTTTGGAGGAAAAAGGGGGAGGCTTGCAAGCCGAAGAACACCCCAACCGTGAAGCATGGGGGTGGCAGTATCATGCTGTGGGTGTGCTATGCTGCAGGAGGGACTGGTGCACTTCACAAAATAGACGGCATCATGAAGTAGGAAAAGTATGTGGATATATTGAAGCAACATCAAGACAACTGTCAGGAAGTTAAAGCTTGGTCGCAAATGGTTTTTCCAAATGGACAATGACCCCAAGCATACTTCCAAAGTTGTGGCAAAATGGCTTAAGGACAACAAAGTCAAGGTATTGGAGTGACCATCACAAAGCCCTGACCTCAATCCGATAGAAAATTTGTCTGCAGAACTGAAAAAGCGTGTGCGAGCAAGGGGGCCTACAAACCTGACTCAGTTACACCCGCTCTGTCAGGAGCAATGGGCCAAAACCCAACTTATTGTGGGAAGCTTGTGGAAGGCTACCCTGTAAAGAACAACAAAGTCAAGGTATTGGAGTGGCCATCACAAAGCCCTGACCTCAAACCTATAGAACATTTGTGGGCAGAACTAAAAAAGCGTGTGCGAGCAATGAGGCCTACAAACCTGACTCAGTTACACCAGCTCTGTCAGGAGGAATGGGCCACAATTCACCCAACTTATTGTGGGAAGCTTGTGGAAGGCTACCCGAAACGTTGACCCAAGTTAAACAATTTAAAGGCAATGCTACCAAATACTAATTGAGTGTATGTAAACTTCTGACCCACTGGGAAGGTGATGAAAAACATAAAAGCTGAAATAATTCTCTACTATTATTCTGACATTTCACATTTTAAAATAAAGTTGTGATCCTAACTGACCTAAGACAGGGATTTTTTCTAGGATTAAATGTCAGGAATTGTGAAAAACTGAGTTTAAATGTATTTGGCTAAGGTGTATGTAAACTTCCAACTTCAACTGTATGTCGGCACAATCACTTGGGCTTTTTTGCGCTTGGGCTCAATAAATATATTTCATGTAGGGCTTATAAAATGTCTTCAGTATACATCTCATCAGGCTAAGGCTGCATCAGGATTACATTTTCGATCTATAAGCCTATTTATATGCTTTATAATGTAAAAACGCTGAACATACAATTCTGGCGGAAATACCGGGTTACCCGGTAGAAAAGTAATTTATTCTCGGACGAAACATTTGTAAAAAAAATTACAAATAAAAAGGAAAGTATTCAACCGTAACACACACACACACACACACATTCACCCTCAGTAACACACACACACACACATTCACCCTCAGTAACACACACACACACTGTTACGAATCCTTTTGGCCCTGCAGTCTAGGGGGGATGGCAACGAGACCTGTTACATAACTCCTGCAAATTATAACAGTGGAAAGGAACAGTGAGAACAAATAGCCACAGACAACTTAAATTACCGTCAAACACCATTGGTTTATTTCTAAACACACGGTAATGGGGGTGTGAGAAAAGGGGCTGAGCTGGACCCAAGGAAAGAAACAATAATCCAAAAACACCCCTAAGCTAGACTAGCCTATTTCAATAACAGCTAGCTAATTAACCAAAAATACAGTGGGTGGTCCGCCCAGTTCTAACTAGGGTATTTAGACAAGGGTTACCTACGGGTAGTGTAGGCCCATGGGCGACTTGTCTTGGTACCCCCTTTTCCCACCAAACAAACAGTCAAACAACAAAACAATACTCACAGGATAACCGAACAAATGTGACATGTAGGAGCAATACAAAAGAGAGATCAATACAGAAAGAGAGAGCTGGGGACACACAGACAGAGAGAGACAGAGAGAGAGAGAGAGAGAGAGAGAGAGAGAGAGAGAGAGAGAGAGATTGAACACACAGAGAGAGAGAGAGAGAGAGATTGAACACAAAGAGAGAGAGATTGAACACAAAGAGAGAGAGAGAGAGAGATTGAACACAAAGAGAGAGAGAGAGAGAGAGAGAGAGAGAGATTGAACACAAAGAGAGAGAGATTGAACACAGAGAGAGAGAGAGAGAGAGAGAGAGAGAGAGAGATATTGAACGCAAAGAGATTGAAGAGAGAGAGAGAGAGAGAGAGAGAGAGAGAGAGAGAGAGAGAGAGAGAGAGAGAGAGAGAGAGAGAGAGAGAGAGAGAGAGAGAGAGAGATTGAACACAAAGAGATTGATCTTGGGAGAAAACAACTGACGGGGTTTTAAACCAAGGGAAAGGTGCTGTGATAGGGTAAATGAAAAGGTGCAGGTGTCTTCTGATTAGTGACTGATTGATGACTGATTGGGGAATGATGATTGTCACCTGTGAGGGGAGAAGGAGAGAAAAGAAATACACACACAGGATACACACACAGGATACCTGTATCCGTCACACACACACACACACACACACACACACACACACACACACACACACACACACACACACACACACACACACACACATACACAATACCACCTGTGTGTCTTTGAGTTCAGCTGAGCTTTAATCTATCAGGGCTGTCTACCTTTGAAGTGAAAATCTCTCTCTCTCTCTCTCAATTTCTCATTTCTTATTTCTCATTTCTGGTCATTCACATTAAGTCAATTCAATTAAATTCAATGGGCTTTATTGGCATGGGAAACGCATGTTTACGTTGCCAAAGCAAGTGTTATAGATAATAAACAAAAGTATAAAAATGGTTTGTATTCACAATGGTGTGTGGTCTTCACTGGTTGCCCTTTTCTTGTGGCAACAGGTCACAAATATTGCTCCTGTGATGTTACACTGTGGTATTTCACCCAATGGATATGGGAGTTTATCAAAAGTGTATTGTTTTCGAATTCTTTGTGGATTTTTGTAATCTGAGAGAAACATGTGTCTCTAATATGGTCAAATTAGGAAGTGTAGATCAGTTTCCACATCATTTTGTGGGCATTGTGCACATAGCATGTCTTCTCTTCAGGGCAAGGTCTGCCTACAGCGGCCTTTCTCAAAAGCAAGGCTATGCTCAATGAATGTGTCCTTATGCAAAGCTTTCCTTAGTTTTGGGTCAGTCACATTGGTCTGGTATTCTGCCACTGTGTACTCTCTGTTTAGGACAAAATAGCATTAAAGTTTTCTCTGTTTTTTGGTTAATTCTTTCCAATTTGTCTAGTAATTATATTTGAGTTTTCTCATGATTTTGTTTGTCAAATTGTGTTGCTGTCCTAGGGCTCTGTGGGGTCTGTTTGTGTTTGTAAGCAAAGCCACAGGACCAGCTTGCTTAGGGGACTCTTCTCTAGGTTAATTTCTCTGTAGGTGATGGCTTTGTTATGGAAGGTTTGGGAATCGATTATTTTTAGGTGGTTGTAGAATTGAACAGCTCTTTTCTGGATTTTGATCATTTGTGGGAATTGTCCAAATTCTGCTCAGCATGCATTATTTGGTTCTGTACATTGTATAATCCATACAATTAGCTTTGGTGTCACAACTTCCGCCGAAGTCGTTTCCTCTCCTTGTTCGGGCGGCGTTCGGCGGTCGGCGTCACCGGTCTTCTAGCCATCGTCGATCCACTTTTCATTTTTTGAATTTGTTTTGCCTTGTTTTCTTACACACCTGGTTTCCATTTCCTTCATTAATTGTTGTGTATTTAACCCTCTGCTCCCCCCATGTCCTTGTGTGGAATTGTTTGTTTGTAAGAGCTTGTACTCTATGTTACTGGTGCGCATCGGGTTTTGTACCCATGTAGGTTATTTTTTGTATTGCCGTGGGTTTTCTATTAAACTGCTCCGGCTATTACCTATTTCTGCTCTCCTGCGTCTGACTTCACTGCCATATATCTCACTAGGTCAGGATATTAAACCTCCTCCATGTATATCTCACTAGGTCAGGATATTAAACCTCCTCCATGTATATCTCACTAGGTCAGGGTATTAAACCTCCTCCATGTATATCTCACTAGGTCAGGATATTAAACCTCCTCCATGAATATCTCACTAAGTCAGGATATTAAACCTCCTCCATGTATATCTCACTAAGTCAGGATATTAAACCTCCTCCATGTATATCTCACTAGGTCAGGATATTAAACCTCCTCCATGTATATCTCACTAAGTCAGGATATTAAACCTCCTCCATGAATATCTCACCAGGTCAGGATATAAAACCTCCTCCATGTATATCTCACTAGGTCAGGATATTAAACCTCCTCCATGTATATCTCACCAGGTCAGGATATAAAACCTCCTCCATGTATATCTCACCAGGTCAGGATATTTAAGCCTCCATATAGCCACTAATTCCAATACATCCATGACATTCATGATTTCCTTTAAGAGCGTGAGGGGGATAGTTTGTAGTGTGATTTCCTTTACGGTCCATTGAGGTATTTAAAACCACATTATAATCTCCCAATGTAATAATAGTATTGTATTGCTTGTAGGGTTTATTAACTATTTCATATATTTTCCAAAAAGCATGGAACATCATTATTTGGACCGTATAGATTAATGAGTCAAATGTGTTTATGGTCAAATAACACATTTAAAATAATCCATCTACTTTGAGGATCTGTTTGGACAATTGTCACATTCAGATAAAAATGATTGTTAATTAAAGTCATCACCCCTTTTGAGTTTCTTTGCCTGTAAACAATAGATATTATACTCCTTCTCTTTTAGCCAGGTAAATACTGATCGTCTTTTCTTATTATCTGCTAAGCCATTACAATTGTAACTGGCTATACTAATTTCACCATTTGCCATAATGAGATGCACGTTTCAAATATATTTATCATGCTATATGTTTGTAAACTCCCCTTTAGAAGTACAATAATAATTGATTGTCCATATATATGTAGCTGTACCATGATATTTGCATTACTACTAAGTAAATCTCCGATTGTTCTCCATTATTCTACCTGCTAAAACTTCCCCCCATCCCAAGATGGGTTGTCACCCCTGTGACCGGCAGATTATCCCAGTCCCCCTGGATCCCAGGGCCCCCAATACTCCGGGACCTATCCTTCATAAAGAGCACACAGTGCCACCCACAGAACAGAAGCAGATCAACTGCCAAAAGCCTTTCTAATGCTTTCACCTCGATTGTATTATATACAGTTATTTAAATGTATATTTAAAAAATATACACTATCGTTCAAAAGTTTGATGTCACTTAGAAATGTCCTTGTTTTTGAAAGAAAAGCACATTTTTTGGTCCATTAAAATAGCATACAATTGATCAGAAATACAGTGTAGACACTGTTAATGTTGTAAATGACTATTGAAGCTGGAAACGTCCAATTTCTTTATGGAATATCTACATAGGCGTACAGAAGCCCATTATCACCAACCATCACTCTTGTCTTTCAATGGCACATTGTGTTAGCTAATCCAAGATTATAATTTTAAAAGGCTAATTGATCATTAGAAAAAATTATGTTAGCATAGATGAAAACTGTTGTTCTTGTTAAAGAAGCAATAAAACTGGCCTTCTTTAGACTAGTTGAGTATCTGAAGCATCTGCATTTGTGGGTTTGATTACAGGCTCAAAATGGCCAGAAACAAAGAACTTTCTTCTGAAACTCGTCAGTCTATTCTTGTTCTGAGAAATGAAGGCCAATCCATGCGAGAAATTGGCAAGAAACTGAAGATCTCGTACAACGCTGTGTACTACTCCCTTCACAGAACAACGCAAACTGGCTCTAACCAGAATAGAAAGAGTGGGAGGCCCCGGTGCACTACTGAGCAAGAGGACAAGTACATTAGAGTGTCGAGTTTGAGAAACAGATGAATCACATGTACTCAACTGGCAGCTTCATTAAATAGTACCCGCAAAACACAAGTCTCAACGTCATCAGTGCAGAGGAGACTCCAGGATGCTGACCTTCTAGGCAGAGTTGCAAAGAAAAAGCCACATCTCAGACTGGCCAATAAAATTAAATGATTAAGATGGGCAAAAGAAGACAGACACTGGACAGAGGAAACCTGCCTAGAAGGCCAGCATCCCTTTATTTTGCGGGTACTATTTAATGATGCTGCCAGTGGAGGACTTGTGTGGCTAAAACTAAATGTTTCTATTTAAAAAAATCCTAAAACACCACATTAGTCCTACCTTATAAAAAAAATATTTAAAAAAAATCCCTTTCAATTGTGAATGATAATTATTCATGTTTTACAGGTGAAGCATCCATTCTGCATCTGAATGCAAAACCATTTGATCACCAAACAGTTTAATGGGAATAGGCATTTTGATCTAATTCTTCTTGAATGTAGTAGCTGTTTAATTTTAGAGCAGTGTGAGTTAAGAAGTTCCACTTGTATTTTGTTTCAATCAAAGCATATCAAAGCATATTTAAAGGTGCAGTATTTCCACACTGAGGTTGGAATAATACTATGAAAATGGTTGTAATACACATTTAGTGTAAGAGCTGATTAAAAAGACTTCAGTCTCTTCAGTCTTTTTTCACTTCAGTCTGTTTTGGTGGGAGCCAGTTTTGGCCTTCCATGGTGAAATCACCATGTGGTAAATTAGTCAAGAGACCAATAAAAAAGGGTTCCAAATCTCTCTACCAGTAACAACTAATTTTCAGTGTTCCCCTCCCCACTCAAACCATTCCCAGACAGTCCTTGCAAAAATATTTGCTTGAGAAATTGCTCTTTGCAAATTTTTGTCCATTTTAATTGAAAACAATAACAGTAAAGGAGCTTAATTGTTACCCAGAAATGATCTGATATTGAGATAAAACTGCTGCATTGAACCTTTAAAGCCTAATGGCACGTGCTGTTGAGTTCTAACCAGATTAGAAAAATAACTTAAAGCCTAATGGCTGTTGAGTTCTAACCAGATTAGAAAAATAACGCAACCATTCAGCACAATCATAATAAAATGTCATAAGTAACGTAATTGCGTGGTGTTTCTGGTCTGACAGTAGAGCCTAACGTTATTCTACGCTATTACATTCGTTTTGTTATGTAGAATGCTAATTCATCATTAAGAGATCTCACGAGATTGTGATTACGATTCAACGTTCATCTAAACTTTATTTCATTCAAAGACTCAATCATGGACTGACAGTTGTGGCGGCTGACAGTTGTGGCGGCTGACAGTTGTGGCGGCTGACAGTTGTGGCGGCTGACAGTTGTGGCTGCTTCGGGTGATGTGTTGTTGTCTCTACCTTCTTGTCCTTTGTGCTGTTGTCTGTGGCCAATAATGTTTGTAACATGTTTTGTGCTGCTACCATGTTGTGCTGCTGATATGTTGTGTTTCTAACTTGTTGTTGTCATGTGGTGTTGCTACCCTGCTGTGTTGATGTCTTAAGTCTCTCTTTATATAGTGTTGTCTCTCCTGTCGTGATGTGTGTTTTGTCTTATATTTTTATTACATTTTTTATCCCAACCCCATCCCCGCAGGAGGCCTTTTGCCTTTTGCCTTTTGGCTTTTGCTATGCCGTCATTGTAAATAAGAATTTGTTATTAATTGATTTGTCTACTTAAATAAAGGTTCAATTAAAAAAATGTAATAAACACACACACACACGCTCATACACAAATGACCCTCCCTTTCCCCCACAAACAGTTGTTCCATCCCCGAGCCCAACTCAATTAAGGTCTTGATGTGCAAATGCATATACAGTTGTAGCTGTTTGAGAAGGCAAAACTGAGTAACAATGGTTGAGATTTGATTAACCAATGTCAAGTCCTAGGTGATGGAGCTCAGATGCACCTCCTTCCCCTGAAACACCCTCTCACATGGCCCCCTGTTGTGACCATTTTCCCAAGCATCTCTGTCCAGTCAGACCTTTGATTATTGTGTGCCACCAGAGCCACAATAATTTGCCCCCTCTCTGATTGTCTGAGTGTGACCCCCTCCCCATGGGTTACTGTTTCCAGTGTTGCCAGCACTGCCACTACCTGGGTGGGGGCACTCCACCGGAATCCCCACCGGCTAGGTACAAGATCATCAAGGCTTTGAGAATGTCCTTGTATATTATGCTCACCCATCAGGGGGCTTTGGCTTTGTAGCACCAACCCTGCCAGGCAGGCTCAGAATCTTGAGAGGGCAGTGCTGCTTTAGTAAGTCTCTGACCACATTCATCTTTCTGATTTGGCTGCTGTGTGTGTGTTTTTTTGTGTTATTTGAAACTTATTTTGTACATAATGTTTCTGCCATTATCTTGTATGACTGAAAAGAGCTTCTAGATATCAGGACAGCGATTATTCACCTCGTACTGGACAAAGATTTTTTTCATTAACGTGTCGGACACGAAGGATTTACTCCAGACACCCGACAAGACCCAAATCGCTGTCATTCGCATGAAGAAGAGACAGAGATATCAGGGACGTAGGTCGGGGTGCCTTGTAAGGATCCGACGGAGAGTGAGAAATCCCCCTCTACCATCAGTCCTATTAGCTAAAGTGTAATCATTGGATAACAAAATTGATGAGCTCTGATCAAGACTATCATACCAACGGGACATGAAAAACTGTAATATCTTATGTTTCACCGAGTTGTGGCTGAAGGACGACATGGATAACATACAGCTGGCTGTTCAGTCCATCGTCAAGATAGAACAGCTGCCTCCGGTAAGACAAGTGGTGGTGGTCTGTGTCTATTTGTAAATAACAGCTGGTGCACGGACTCTAAAATTAAAGGAAGTCTTAAGGTTTTGCTCGCCTGAGGTAGAGTATTTCATGATAAGTTGTAGACCACATTATTTACCAAGAGAGTTTTCATCTATATTTTTTGTAGCTGTCTATTTACTACCACAAACCGATGCTGGCACTAAGACGTCACTCAACGAGCTTTTTGCCATAAGCAAAAAAGGAAATGCTCATCCAGAGGTGGCGCTCCTGGTGGCCAGGGACTTTAATGCAGGGAAACATAAATCTGTTTTACCTCATTTCTACCAGCATGTTACATGTGCAACCAGAGGGGGAAAAAAACTCTAGACAACTTTTACTCCACACACAGAGACGCGTACAAAGCTCTCCTTCGCCCTCCATTTAGAAAATCTGACTATAACTCTATCCTCCTGATTCCTGCTTACAAGCAAAAATGAAAGCAGGAAGTACCAGGAACTTGCACAATAAGGAAGTGGTCAGATGACGCAGATGCTAAGCTACAGGACTGTTTTGCTAGCACAGGCTGGAATATGTTCCGGGATTCTTCCAATGGCATTGAGGAGTACACCACGTCAGCCAATAAATGCATCGGTGGCGTCATCCCCACAATGACATATATACCCCAACCAGAAACTATGGATTATAGGCAACACCCACACTGAGCTAAAGGGTAGAGCTCCCGCTTTCAAGGAGCGGGACGCTAACCAGGACACTTATAAAGAATCCCGCCATGCCCTCCGATGACCATCAAACAGGCAAAGCGTCTATAGAGGACTAAGATTGAATCGTACTACACCGGCTCCGACACTCGTCAGATGTGGCAGGGCTTGCAAGCTATTACAGACTACAAAGGGAAGCACAGCTGTGTGCTGCCCAGTGACACGAGCCTACCAGACGAGCTAAATAACTTATATGCTCACTTTGAGGCAAGCAACATTGAAGCATGCATGAGAGCATCAGCTGTTCTGGACTCTGTAATGTCATGAATAGGCTCGTAGCCCGTAACAAACAGGAAGACAACGTGGAGATAAGGAATAACAAAAATATATTTAATAACTGAAGTAACCTATATACAATAAACAATGGTGTATGTAATCAGTAGTGTAAGTGAGTGGGTGCGTGCATAGATGTAATAATGAGGGGTGTTGAAAGGTGCCAAAGCAAACAAACAAACAAACAAACAAACAAACAAACAAACAAAACGGCCACAAAAATGCCACAACCAAAATCCAACAGTGTGTCTGCATGGAGAGAGTCTCCTCAATGAATGGGGAAGAGGTGTATTTATCCTGGGAAACACCTGGGCCCAGGTGTGTCTGCATGGAGAGAGTCTCCTCAATGAATGTGGAAGAGGTGTATTTACCCCGGGACACACCTGGGCCCAGGTGTGTCCCATGTCGCTGACGACCCTCCCGGCTCCGCCCACTGACATCCTGTTAAGGAAAACAAGAGCAAAGAGAAAGAATTTGTCAGAGTGGGAGGGTTATCACAGTGATCACACTCTCCGTAGCCAATGTGAGTAAGACCTTTAAACAGGTGAACATTCACAAGGCTGCAGGGCCAGACGGATTACCAGGACGTGTACTCCATCCATGCGCTGACCAACTGGCAAGTGTCTTCACTGACATTTTCAACCTGTCCCTGACCGAGTCTGTAATACCAACATGTTTCAAGCAGACCACCATTGTCCCTGTGCCCAAGAACACCAAGGTAACCTGCCTAAATGAGTACCGACCCATAGCACTCACGTCTGTAGCCATGAAGTGCTTTGAAAGGTTGGTCATGGCTCACATCAACACCATTATTCCAGAATCCCTAGACTCACTCCAATTTGCATACCGCTCCAAACTGATCAAAAGATGATGCAATCTCTTTTGCACTCCACACTGCCCTTTCCCACCTGGACAAAAGGAACACCTACGCGAGAATGCTATTCATTGACTACAGCTCAAAATTCAACACCATAGTGCCCTCAAAGCTCATTACTAAGCTAAGGACCCTGGGACTAAACACCTCTCTCTACAACTAGATACTGGACTTCCTGATGGGCCACCCACAGGTGGTAAGGGTAGGCAACAACACATCTGCCACGCTGATCCTCAACACGGGGGCCCCTCAGGGGTGCGTGCTCAGTCCCCTCCTGTACTCCCTGTTCACCCATGACTGCATGGCCAGGCATGACTCCAACACAATCATTAAGTTTGCCGACGACACAACAGTGGTAGGCCTGATCACCAACAACAATGAGACAGCCTATAGGGAGGAGGTCAGAGACCTGGCAGTGTGGTGCCAGGATAACACCCTCTCCCTCAACGTGATCAAGACAAAGGAGATGATTGTGGACTACAGGAAAAGGAGGGCTGAGCATGCCCCCATTCTCATCGACGGGGCTGTAGTGGAGCAGATTGAGAGCTTCAAGTTCCTTGGTGTCCACATCACCGACACACTATCATAGTCCAAACACACCAAGACAGTTGTGAAGAAGGCACGACAATGCACATTCCCCCTCTAGAGACTGAAAAGATTTGGCATGGGTCCTCATCGCCCGGTATGGCAAGTGCTCGGCCTCCAACAGCAAGGCACTATAGAGGATAGTGCGTACGGCCCAGTACATCACTGGGGCCAAGCTTCCTGCCATCCAGGACCTCTTTACCAGGCGGTGTCAGAGGACGGCCCAAAAAATACATCTCAGTTCACCGCACCCACTTATGTCGTACTTCCGCATCTGCGGTGAAAGGTGACAGAGCTAAAGTGTGGTTTGTCGAACCATGAGACGCCAAAAGTCTTCTCACAAAATCATCTGTAGCATGCGAAAGTTTGTCTCTAGGATGCCCCCAGACCTCACAAGACTTTTTACATTTATGTCATTTAGCAGACACTCTTATCCAGAGCGACTTACAGTAGTGAATGCATACATTTCATTTCATGCATTTATTTTTTTTGTACTGGCCCCCCATGGGAATCAAACCCACAACCCTGGCGTTGCACACACCATGCTGGCGTTGCAAACACCATGCTCTACCAACTGAGCCAAAAATGAAGACTTATCTGGAGGTCCCTCGGTAACAGTTGAAAAAATGAATGGAAGTACAGCATATAAAGAATATTTAATTGCAGAAATGGTCCTGATCTTTCTTTTCTCAGATATAGGAGAGACTCGTCAGAACAAACTTCCTTTTGAGATTTTTGGGGGACTTTCTGTTGTTCCATGTAGTGAGTCAGTTATTCAATGTGTTTATATGTGCTAATAGTAGTAAGGCCAAAATAAAAAGTTCATACTCAAATTTTAAGATCCAAAATCAAATAGCTAAATGATCATTGGTATGATATTCTTAAAAAATTCCATATAGCTTAGTAGATCCCCCCCTCCCAGCTTAGACAGGGCTTAGACTCCGACACTATTATTGTACACAGAGTGAGTCCATGCAACTTATTATGTTATTTCTTAAGTAAATTCTTACTCCTAAACGTATTTAGGCTTGCAATTACAAAGGGGTTAAATACTTAAAATATTTTTATTTATTTGTAAACATAAAAAAACAAAAACATAATTACACTTTTAAAAAATTACGGGTATGGTGTGTAGGCCAGTGACACAACATCTCAATTGAATCCATTGTAAATTCAGGCTGAAACACAATAAATTGTGGACAAAGTCAAGAGGTTAATATTAATTTCAGAAAGTCTTGTTTATCAGTCTTATGGCTTGAGGATAGAAGCTGTTCAGGGTCCTGTTGGTCCCAGACTCACAGTAGCAGTATCAGAGAGAACAGTCTATGGCTTAGGTGGCTGGAGTCTTTGACAATTTTTGGGGCTTTTCTCTCGCACCGCCTGGTATACCGCCTGGTATAGAGGTCTGGGATGGCAGGGAGCTTGGCTCCAGTGATGTACTGGCCCGTTCTCACCAGCATCTGTAGCGCCTTGAGGTTGGGAGCCTTGAAGTCGCCGTACCAGGCGGTGTTGCAGCCAGTCAAGACGCTCTCAATGGTGCAGCTCTTTATCTTTTTGAGGATTTGAGGGCCAAGTCACCAGCAAAAACACATCAAAGGCTGGTCACCAGTGAAAACACAAGAAAGGCTGGTCACCAGAGAAAACACAAGAAAGGCTGGACTAGCATGGACCAGAACTGACCAGCGTGGACCACCACGGGCCAGCATGGACCAGAACTGACCAGCGTGGACCACCACGGGCCAGCATGGACCAGAACTGACCAGCGTGGACCACCACGTACCAGCATGGACCAGAACTGACCAGCGTGGACCACCACGGGCCACCACTGACCACCACGGACCAGAACTGACCAGCGTGGACCAGTTTGAAATGTACGCTGCTATAGGCAGTTTTTCCATTTTTAAACAACAAACCACCGTCCTGATTGAAAACTGACTGGAAATCTCCACAAGGGATAAACTAACTCAATGATTCAACAGGTGAGATGGATAGAGAGGAAGAGGTGGAGGGGACAGAGACATAAAGAGGAAGAGGTGGTGGGGGTAGTCTGACATTTCCCTAATTAGATGTGGTAATGAGAATGGGGCGAGTGGGGGGAGAGGAGGAGGGAGTGGAGGGAGTGAAAGGTTTGACTATAGGACTGGTTATACTTCAGCTCTCTCTTTCTCTCTCTCTCTCTCTCTCTCTCTTTCTCTCTCGCTCTTCTCCTCTCCTCTCCTCTCCTCCCCAGCTGCTTTCTGAGAACTACACACACACACACACACATGCACAACCAAATGTGTAGGTGCCCACCCACATTGCACCTGTTATTTGGCTGGATAAATGAAAAGACATGCTTCCACTTCAATTTCTCCTTCAACCCATTGTCCCTATTCATAATGTGGCTATTTTACCCCATTACTATTTTGGGCTTCATAGGCCACCATACATCAACCTTTGTCTGAAGAAATACATTGATCTGTCCCTATAATCTCTTCTTCCTCTGACCAGCCTTTGTTGTGTTTTTCGCTGGTGACCAGCCTTTGTTTTGTTTTGGACAAATAAGGTGGTCACCTGCAACACCAGCATCAAGTCCCATTATGCTGGTTTGCAAAGTGATGTGTAACTGCTATTGAAATCTAGCCTGAAATATCCAGAAATATTTACAAATGAGACTAACTAAGCCATCTAAACTCAAACAACTATTTCAGTAACGGGTGCAATAAGTCCAACTAAGAGATAGGATTAGTTTAGAAAAATGTATGTTATTTATCTTTGTGTAGCATGAAAGGTAAAATAAATTAATGTAAAGTAAATGTCTAGTACACAGGAGGCTGCTGAGGGTAGAACGTCTCATAATAATATCCGGAACGGAGCAGAATGGAACGGCATCAAACACCTGGAAACCATGTGTTTGATGTATTTGACACCATTCCACTTAACCGCACCAGTCATTACCACGAGCCTGTTCTCCAACCTCCTGTGGTCTAGTTGTTATGTATTAGATAGCCTGCAGACACTATAAACAGGGTCCCTATGGGACCAAAATTGCTTTTCAGCATGTTCAAGATTTCTTTCAAAAGCAAGTCAGTAGACCATGTGAATAAACTAGATAGTTTAAATAGTGTTATGATAGGCTCATATAGGTTACACAGCACTAACTCGGCTAGCCAGGATTACCTGTACATGAGGATGGGGGAGATTAATTTAGCAATTGTTTTATCCAGGAGAGAGGTTTCATCCGAGCAGGGGTTCAACGTCATTCCTGATGTAAAATAGAATAAATTCATTATTCAAAAACCTCTAAATATGACATGAATCCTGCACAGGTTTACACAATATTTGCAGGTTAATGCCCATTCAGTTAAGAATAAATTATTTTTAACAATGACAGCCTACCCTGGCCAAACCCGGACAATGCAGGGCCAATTGTGCGCCGCCCTATGGGACTCCCAATCGCAGCCGGATGTGAGATGCAGTGCCTTAGACCGCTGCGCCACTCGGGAGCCCAAATGAATATTTACTTTGGCTTGCCCTAAGAAAGATAATGTTATCATAACCACAACATGTGGTTAAACAACATGAATCCGTGTTGAGCAGGGCAAAATACTAAAGTCTAAATGTGTTCTTTAGTGATTTACTTTGTTGTTTATATCGCTTATGAAACTGGACATGTAATGGAAAGTAGTCCATATAAGAATCCCTAATTTGTGCGTTGCTAGGTCAAATAAAAAAAAAATAGATACCCAACTTTGACTCAAAATGCAATTACTTACTGTAGCTAAGAACGTGACAATTTTCCAATGACTTCTGCCTGAATCTTCCTTGCGCACCCACAAATTACAGGAAGTAATGTAATCGCTTGTTAAATCTCTTGGTAGACTAGCATCTCTGAGTCATTTTTTCTCCAGTGATAAAGTTATCAATTTTCCGTAACAGAAAGAAATGTCATAAACAGACAGAATTCCATATTCTACAGTTGCGTGGTGTTCAATATTACACTGAACCAAAAAATATAGACGCAACATGCAACAATTTCAAAGATTTTACTGAGTAAAAAAAAAGATATATACTGTATATCTACATTAAAAAGATATATAGTGTAAGTTCACATACTTTCATATCCTATGCTCAGTCTATTTAACAGTGCACATCGCTATTGCTATTCCATGAATTATTATCCGTCCCAAAATAAAGTTTATTCACTTACAAATAGTACGAAAGGTATGCTATCTAGCATTTTAAAACATCAAATTGTATGTATGTTTGTACAACACATCTCAACAGATTACCCACTATAGTAGCATAAACACAAGTATTACTAAATGTTACACAATCGACCAAAATGACCCTCCCCCCACTAGCCATGGTAGTGTTTTCACAGGTCACCAGCAAAAATACAGTGAATTGAATTCTGATCATCAGCAAAAACACAATGGAGACTGGTCACCAGTCTCCAAAACACAGAGAAGGTTGGTCTGCCAGCATTACCAGCTAGACCATGGTGGTCAGACCAGCATCCAACCAGCACTGATCATCACAGACCAGCATGGACCAGATTGAAATGTATGCTGATCTATGCTGTTTTTTTCTCAGCAGGGCTATCAGCTCTGAACCCCGATATAGCACAATATTTAAACAACAAACCACCTTCCTGATTGAATACTGATTAAGAATCCCCTCAAGGGGTAAACTAACTCAATGACTAAACAGGTGAGATGGACAGAGAGGAGACAGAAAGAGGGGAGGAGTTGGGGGTAGAGACAGAAAGAGGGGAGGTGGTGGGGGTAGAGACAGAAAGAGGGGAGGAGGGGGTAGAGACAGAAAGAGGGGAGGTGGTGGGGTAGAGACAGAAAGAGGGGAGGTGGTGGGGTAGAGACAGAAAGAGGGGAGGTGGTGGGGGTAGAGACAGAAAGAGGGGAGGAGGTGGGGGTAGAGACAGAAAGAGGGGAGGTGGTGGGGTAGAGACAGAAAGAGGGGAGGAGGTGGGGGTAGAGACAGAAAGAGGGGAGGAGGTGGGGTAGAGACAGAAAGAGGGGAGGTGGTGGGGTAGAGACAGAAAGAGGGGAGGTGGTGGGGTAGAGACAGAAAGAGGGGAGGAGGTGGGGGTAGAGACAGAAAGAGGGGGAGTGGTGGGGGTAGAGACAGAAAGAGGGGAGGTGGTGGGGTAGAGACAGAAAGAGGGGAAGTGGTGGGGGTAGAGACAGAAAGAGGGGAGGTGGTGGGGGTAGAGACAGAAAGAGGGGAGGTGGTGGGGTAGAGAGAGAAAGAGGGGAGGTGGTGGGGGTAGAGACAGAAAGAGGGGAGGTGGAGGGGGTAGTCTGACATTTCCCTAATTAGATGTGGTAATAAGAATGGGGGGAGTGGGGGAGAGGAGGAGGGAATGGAGGGAGAGGAGGAGGGAGCTGCTTTCTGAGAACTACACACACATACACACACATGCACACACACAAACACGCACAAGCTCCACCTGTTATCTAGCTGGATGAATTAAAAGACATGCTTCCCCTTCCATTTCTCTTTCAACCCATTGTTCCCTATTCATAATGTGGCTATTTTACCCCATTACTATTTTGGGCTTCATAGGCCACCATACATCAAATTCAGTCTGATGAAATACATTAGGGAATGCGTCCCTATAATCCCTCCTTCCTCCTGATGTGTGTGCACTCCTTAATCCACACAAATATTTAAAAAAAAAATGGATTGGTGTTTGCAAGGGCAAGTTTGATTTTCCTCATAGTAGTCATTACCCTTTTAAATCCATGAAGAGAAATGTCGTAGCGTTGACTATCATTAAATGTGAAGACTGTAGTATATAATCAAATAAATTCTCTATGTTTCATTTAATTACGAGATTAAACTAATCATGTAACTTTAATTAACTAGGAAGTCGAGGCACCACGGGAGAATGTTTAAAGAGTATTTATTTCCCGAATTAACTCTTCCGATATTTTCATATCTTATCGATTACAGTCACTTATTAATATATTATTACCTCATCAGTCTCATTACTGAACGTCGCAAACTCTTGGATATCTGCACGAACCCTAACATAGATCATGAATCAGCGATATACAAATTGGCTTAATTATTTATTTATTAACTAATCAATCTAATCAATCACAGATTGAAATAAACACATGCACAAAGATCATACATTGGTTACTGACATGGTAGAAAAGTCCCTAGTGGGCTAAACTGAAATGACGGCTTGGTAGACAAAGGAAAGGGGTGGGGACAGTTCAAAAGCGGGAAACTCAGAGTGGATTCACTACATACATACAGTTGAATACTTCATCGTAAATATGGACATTTAGCACCCTAACAACCTCTCATTTGGATTTTAGAAATGCAATTTACATATTTACGAGTATATGCCTTTGTTGTCCCTCTCTGTGATCGCCGGTTCATCTGCTGGATAGTCAGTTGACAGAAAGCCTGTGGTTTGTCCACCACAGTTCAAAGTCTGTTGTAGGTTGTTATAATGGATACTTCAGAGTAACATTTGGAAATGTTCTTAGATCGGGTGCGTTTACCTGACTAAAGTATTTAAACAGCTGCATCCTGAATAATTGTTCTTTAGTTTGTAGATTCCTTAGCCATTTCAACGATAACTTTATCACTGGATGATCTCCACCGTTCTCTGGTCTTGTCCTTTGGTAGAGTTGCAGTTTGAACCACTTCACGCACACCAGCGTCACCATGTTTTGGTCTCTAGAGTGATAGCCATTCCAACGTGGGGACCTCGTCCCGGCGTTATCTTGACTCTAGTTAGTAGATTTCTTAACCATTCGAGACGTCTGGCTTACCATGGGTCTCTTTGGTATAAAATGTACATTATGTCACGAGTGGTTTTATACTCTGTGGAAGAAGGGCGGTTCCATGATGCCTGATGTAATGTCTGGGCTCACGGGGGCGTGGCCACTGACTAGTTAAAACTTTATATCTAAACAAGTATCTCGTTTAGAAGGCCGACATCACGTTACATCTTGTCACAGAGTTTCATATTCAATCATATATTTTATACAACCATCAGATGCAAACTACACAATTGAGACGTTTTACTGCGGAGCCCCTAGTCCCGCTCTACATGCCTCGGTTAGCTCCCTTGCCCCACCCCCCACACATGCGGAGACCGCACCTAGCTTAACCTCTTATGGCTAGGGGGCAGTATTTTCACGGCTGGATAAAAAACGTACCCAATTTAATCTGATTATTAGTCCTGCCCAGAAACTAGAATATGCATATAATTATTAGCTTTGGATAGAAAACACTCCAAAGTTTCTAAAACTGTTTGAATGGTGTCTGTGAGTATAACAGAACTCATTTGGCAGGCCAAAACGTGAGAAGATTCTGTACAGGAAGTACCCTGTCTGACCATTTCTTGCCCTTCTTTGTCATCTCTATTCATTACAAAGGATCTCTGCTGTTACGTGACACTTCCTACGGCTCCAATGGGCTCTCAGAGCCCGGGAAAAACCTGAATGACGTAATTCAAAGCCCCGGCTGAAACACACGAGCGCTTTTGCTAAGTGGTCTATCAGAGGACAAAGGGCTTCATGCTCGTGCACTGGCCGCCCCCGCCTTTCTGTTTTTCCCTCTTTTTACCGAAACGCAGATTCCCGGTAGGAATATTATCGCTTTGTTACGAGATAAATTGCATAAAAATTGATTTTAAACAGCGGTTGACATGCTTCAAAGTACGGTAATGGAATATTTAGAAATTTCTTGTCACGAAAGGCGCCTTGCGCACGACCCTTCTTTACCATTCGGATAGTGTCTAGAACGCACGAACAAAACGCCGCTGTTTGGATATAACGATGGATTATTTGGGACCAAACCAACATTTGTTATTGAAGTAGAAGTCCTGGGAGTGCATTCTGACGAAGAACAGGAAAGGTAAGACCATTTTTCTTATAGTAAATCTGATTTTGGTGAAGGCTAAACTTGCCGGGTGTCTAAATAGCTAGCCCGTGATGGCTGGGCTATGTACTTAGAATATTGCAAAATGTGCTTTCACCAAAAAGCTATTTTAAAATCGAACATATCGAGTGCATAGAGGAGTTCTGTATCTATAATTCTTAAAATAATTGTTATGCTTTTTGTGAACGTTTATCGTGAGTAATTTAGTAAATTGTTAGTAAATTCCCCGGAAGTTTGCGGGGGGTATGCTAGTTCTGAACGTCACATACTAATGTAAAAAGCTGTTTTTTGATATAAATATGAACTTGATTGAACAAAACATGCATGTATTGTATAACATAATGTCCTAGGTGTGTCATCTGATGAAGATCATCAAAGGTTAGTGCTGCATTTAGCTGTCTTCTGGGTTTTTGTGACATTATATGCTAGCTTGAAAAATGGGTGTCTGATTATTTCTGGCTGGGTACTCTGCTGACATAATCTAATGTTTTGCTTTCGCTGTAAAGCCTTTTTGAAATCGGACAGTGTGGTTAGATTAACGAGAGTCTTGTCTTTAAAATGCTGTAAAATAGTAATATCTCATTTCTCTATGGCTGGCCACGCTTTCCACCTGGCTACCCCAACCCTGGCCAACAGCTCTGCATCCCCCGCAGCAACTGGCCCAAAGCCCCCCCACTTCTCCTTCACCCAAATCCAGACAGCCCGAAAGAGCTGCAGAAAGAGCTGCAGAATCTGGATTCCTACAAATCAGCTTGGCTTGACAATCTGGACCCTCTGTTCCTAATATTATCTGCCGCCATTTTCGCAAACCCTATTACTAGTCTGTTCAACCTCTCTTTCGTGTCGTCTGAGATTCCTAAAGATTGGAAAGCGGAAGGGGGAGACAATCTAGACCCAAACTGTTACAGACCTATATCCATCTTGCCCTGCCTCTCTAAAGTCTTCGAAAACCAACTGAACAAACAGATCACCGACCATCTCGAATCCCAGCGTACCTTCGCCGCTATGCAATCCGGTTGCCGAGCTGGTCACAGGTGTACCTCAGCCATGCTCAAGGTCCTAAACAATATCGTAACCACCATCGATTAAAAACATTTCTGTGCAGCCGTCTTCATCAACCTGGCCAAGGCTTTCGAGTCTGTCAATCACCGTATTCTCAACAGCCTTGGTTTCTCTAATGACTGCATCGCCTGGTTCACTAACTACTTCTCAGACAGAGTTCAGTGTGTCAGATCGAAGGGCCTGTTGTCCGGACCTCTAGCAGTCTCTATGGGGTGCCACAGGGTTCAATTCTCGGGCCGACTCTTTTCTCTGTATATGTCAATGATGTCGCTCTTGTGATTCGTTGATCCACCTCTACGCAGACAACATCATATTATATACATCGGGCCCTTCTTTGGACACTGTGTTAACAGTCTATCACAGTGGCATCCGTTTTGTCACCAAAGCCACATATATTACCCACCATTGCGACCTGTATGCTCTCGTTGGCTGGTCCTCGCTACATATTCGGCGCCAAACCCACTGGCTCCAGGTCATCTATAAGTCTTTGCTAGGTAAAGCCCCGCCTTATCTCAGCTCACTGGTCACCATAGCAACACCCACCTGTAGCACGCGCTCCAGCAGGTATATTTTACTGGTCATCCCCAAAGAAACACCTCTTTAGCCACTTTTCCTTCCAGTTCTCTGCTTCCAATGACTGGAATGAATTGCAAAAATCACTGAAGTTGGAGACTTATATCTCCCTCACTAAATTCAAGCATCGACTGTCAGAGCAGGTTACCGTTTGCTGCAGCTGTACACAGCCCATCTGTAAATTGCCCATCCAACCAACTACCTACCTCATCACAATATTTGTTTTAATTTTTTCTGCTCTTTTGCACACCTGTATTTCTACTTGCACATCCTCATCTGCACATCTATCACTCCAGTGTTAATTGCTAAATTGTAATTACTTCGCCACTATGGCCTATTTATTGCCTTACCTCCTTACTTAATTTGCACACACTGTATACATATTTTCTATTGTGTTATTGACTCTTTGTTTGTTTATCCCATGTTGTAACTCTGTGTTGTTGTTTTGTCACAGTGCTTTGCTTTACCTTGGCCAGGTTGCAGTTGTAAATGAGAACTTGTTCTCAACTGGCCTACCTGGTTAAATAAAGGTGAAAAAAAGATGTACACAACCAAAGACACAGTAATGTGTGTTTCCTGTCCTTCATGAGATCACCAAATGAGACAAACTTGACATGACTGTCTCTTAAGTGTCCACAGACCATTCCCACACTCTCAAAAATAGAAATATTGTTTAATTCTCCAAATTTGTGGATTCGGAGTTCTGGCAAGAAGAATGCCGTTGATCTCCATAGGCTCTCTCCCTCAATACTCCATCGCAGCGAAGAGAGAGTTTCTACCAGGAATTTATGACCGTTGTAAAACCTGTGTTTGGAGAGAGAGTGAGAGGGGGGGAGGGGAGCCACGATATACAGCCAAAAGGGCCACGTCGTGACAGAAGTGAACAAATGCGCAATTCGGAAGAAAGGAATGATAATTTGGACCTACGGACATCAACCTTAGTTAACTTCTTATGGGCAGGTAGCGTCCCACCTGGCCAACATCCGGTGAAATTGCAGAGCACGAAATTCAAACTACAGAATTATAAATATTGAACCTTCATAAAATCACAAGTGTAATACATCAAAATAAAGCTTAACTTCTTGTTAATCCAGCCGCTGTGTCAGATTTACGGCGAAAGCCGTATATCCAAATCTACAAATTATATGCATATCCTAGCTTCTGGGCCTGAGTAACAGGCAGTTTACTTTGGGCACGCTTTTCATCCGGAGGTGAAAATACTGCCCCCTACCCAAGAGAGGTTAAAAAACCAACATCCCAATCAGTTAAGAAACCCCAGTATGGAACAATATTTAAACAATAGGCCACCGTCCTGATTGAAAAATAATTGAGAATCCCCTCAAGTGGTAAACCAGGGGTGTTTCTAGCATTTTAAGACATTTGGGGCATAGCCTAAAACCAGTAGGGGGGTCCTCGGGCATTCTCCCCCCTGCCAAGAAAAAAAGGAATTTCAACAGATAAATGAAGGAATTTGGTTCATTTTGAGATGAACATTGAGAAATTACAACATTGAGAGATGAGATATTTTATAGGTAACTTAAACCTTCCCACCTGCCACAGCAGACACTGCCAGAACTCAATTACAGTAGCTACTGTGAGTCACACTACGCTGGAACATTCTACTCTGGAACACTCTCTACTGTGGAACACTCCATACTCTGGAACACTCTCTACTATGGAACACTCCATACTGTGGAACACTCTCTACTCTGAAACACGCTCTACGCTGGAACACTCCATACTCTGGAGCACTCTCTACTCTGGAACACTCTCTACTGTGGAACACTCCATACTGTGGAACACTTTCCACGCTGGAACACTCTCTACTGTGGAACACTCCATACTGTGGAACACTCCATACTGTGGAACACTCCATACTGTGGAACACTCTCCACGCTGGAAAACTCTCTACTCTGGAACACTCTCTGCTCTGGAATACTCTCTACTGTGGAACACTCTCCACTCTGGAACGCTCCATACTGTGGAACACTCTCTACGCTGGAACACTCTCTACGCTGGAACACTCTCTACGCTGGAACACTCTCTACGCTGGAACACTCTCTACTCTGGAACACTCTCTACTCTGGAACACTCTCTACGCTGGAACACGCTCTACTCTGGAACACTCTCTACTGGGAACACTCTCTACTGTGGAACACTCTCTACGCTGGAACACTCTCTACTCTGGAACACTCTCTACTGTTGAACACTCTCTACTGTTGAACACTCTCTACTCTGGAACACTCCATACTGTGGAACACATACATCTATATGATATTGCCAAAAACCTCTCAACAGTTTCAAATGTAGACTGACCTGTCCAATGAGCCAAACCGATTTAAGAATCCCACAGTACCCAAACACCCTCTCGCCCCTGGCAGGACACTACACTCCTTTAGAAACAGATCCCGGATTGCCCTGTGTGTGTGTGTGTGTGTGTGTGTGTGTGTGTGTGTGTGTGTGTGTGTGTGTGTGTGTGTCTTGGCAGCACACTGCAGTCCTTCATTGGCTCACTCCTTCACTCCTCTCCTCCATCTGTCTCTCTCTATGTATATATATATATGTACAGTTGAAGTCGGAAGTTTACATACAGTACACCTTAGCCAAATACATTCAAACTCAGCTTTTCAGAATTCCTGACATTTAATGCTAGTAAAAATTCCCTGTCTTAGGTCAGTTAGGATCACCACTTTATTTTAAGAATGTGAAATGTCAGAATAATAGTAGAGAGAATGATTTATTTCAGCTTTTATTTCTTTCATCATCACCTCCTATAGCTGACGGACGTCGTTGGATCTACGAATTTGTTTCAATTATATTTGGTTTAATTCTAGGCCTATAGAACTTTGGTTTAATTGACGGCCTATAGAAATTAGTTTAATTATAGGCCTATAGAAATTTGTTTAATTATAGGCCTATAGAAATTTGTTTAATTATAGGCCTATAGAAATTTGCAACAAAAATACAATGTCACAAAATAGCTTTACACGATTTAGCCCATTGAACGATGACATCATAAGCTATAGGCATGTGGCCCGTCTGCTGCAGGCATAGGCCCTAAATCAAAGTAGCCTTTGAGTCCAGCCTTCACCGCGACAGGTCAACAATTGTCAATAGGCCTTTGGATGCGGTACAGCTTTAGCGAAGTCGCTGATAAAATATAGAGTGACACTATGGAATAGCCTACTGCATAAACCCTTGTATGTGAGCTGTATTCAATAGTAGCTCTTCCATATTGTAGGCTAATAAGTAGCCTATATTTCTACGAAACACTTCCTCGACAATCAAGGCTAGACTACTGCAAAAAAATATCGACTTGAGACAATCGCCGGCGAAGTCATTTATCCAATGCCGCCCCCATTTGGCTTATATGGCGAGATGCTCTGCACCTCTGCATTGTAACAGCATAGTAGCCTACATATTTTGAGAAATAAACATTTGTACATTTTAACCTACAGTAATAGCATTGCCAACTGGGTTGTCGAACTGTGAGGCTAAACGCATCGCTAGAAAAGTCTATCAACACATACTGAGCAGCTCATGTTATTGACAGAAGCATGCTACATGGCAGACCAATCAAAACTCATCTCTCGGCATGTCCAGCCCACTCATTATCTCAGCCAATCAAGGCTATAGGGAAGGTTCCGGTATTTTTTTCCATGGCTAAACCAACTTGTCTTGATATTTTAACAATTTTGTTCATAATTACAGATGGCATACAAGTTTGGCACACGAAAGTCAAATCAAATCAAAGTTATGTGTTCCAGAAGGAATATATGACAAACATTTATAAAAAATAAAAAATAAAAAATCCTGTGAAGTAGTGAGGTGTGACATTCGCCTAGTTTCTTGAAATTGGTAACATGTGAGTTGGCCTAATATATGTCATCTGGCTATGTGCCATGCCAAGACTGTAGGCTTGTTCATTTAGCTGACAAGATATGCTTATAAGTCCCGTGCCAATATTATATATTATATGATTATATAATTAAGAAGAATATAATTGAACTTAGCTAAATGAAAGAGAAATACATTTTTTTCCCATTCCGGAACAAGTGCGCATATGAAATGGTTATGTTGAGCGTTAAAAGTGATCATTTGAAACAGGTCCTATATGTTAGATTTAGAGTTATTTGGCAACTTTAGTTTTGAATGATACAAACCTTGGAATGTCTTAGAAATCAAAACATTGACAGCCTCTCTGCGCACTGCAGAAATGAATAAAGGAGAGAGAGGATGCGATGGAAATGCACAGTGGTGAGATATTCTGTATAACTAAAGGTAATGGGTCACCCAATGAATTAAAAAATTAATTAGGGATAGGTGTCCCATTAATGGGACAGTTGTAAATCACGCAGCGCCTTGTGTCACGATTGCAGATTTTAGAGAATCAACAAATGTCGGTACATATAAGTGTCTTATGTCGGCTGAAAGCTTAAATTCTTGTTAATATAACTGCACTGTCCAATTTACAGTAGCTATCGCTGTGAAAAAATGCCATGCTATTGTTGAAGAGAGCTCCTAACAACAAAATGCTTTTTTCATTGCTATAGGTTTGATAAATTCACCTCTGAAGATGAAATGTGTACTTACATTCTGAAATCTTGCTCTGATTTATCATCCAAAGGGTCCCAGAGATAACATGAAGTGTTGTTTTATTAGATAAAATCATTTTTCATATCCTAAAAAGGTCCATATAGCATGCACGATCGTTTTTGTATTTCCACTTGTTCAATTTGCAAAGAAAGGATCTATGAAAATCTAACCTTAAATGTTGTTTCAACCAGTCACATCACATTCGTATGTATTCCTCAGAGATCCTAGAATGTAACCAGACTTCACTATATCATTAGGGTGTAGTATATCCTATAGGACTCCAAATTTGGTTAGAGAGCGACTCCTTCATGGCACGCTGATGATGCGGCCGGTCTTCAGGTGATCGACTGCAACTTTGTCAAATAAGCACCAATCGGGGTCAAAAAAAGCTAGCTAGATAGCCAATGAGCTGGGATTTACGGGAGTATCTGGAAACCCCATATCTGTCGTAAAGTGTCGATGCTAACGTTGTGCGACAGCATGCCTTTTCCTTTTGGACAAAATTATAAGAATATGGAGAGTTATGAAGTTATGAAAACTGGGTGTTTTGCAACTGTTGAACTTATAATATGGCTACTAATACTGGAAAAGCTAAATCAAAGTCCAAGTATACAGATTTGAGGATATTCATGCAGAAAAATGTAATGTGAATGCAAATGTCTCCTTCACAATTTGCCCAAATGTACCTGGGTAACTTCACACTAAATGTCATGTAGTTTGCTCATACTTCGAGTTATCCATCTGAAACGTTGCGCATACACTGCTGCCATCTTGTGGACACCATCGGAATTACAACCAGAGTGATGTCTAGATTTGGGGCCTTTCTGTTGCATTTCAAAGATGGTGGTAGAAAAAAAACTTTTTTTTTTTTCATTGTATTTTCTTCCACCAGATCTATCTGTGTTATATTCTCCTACATTCAATTCACATTTCCACAAACTTCAAAGTGTTTCCTTTCAAATGGTACCAATAATATGCATATCCTTGCTTCAGGGCCTGAGCTACAGGCAGTTAGATTTGGGTATGTCATTTTAGGAGAACATTGAATAAAAGGGGGCTATCCCTAAGAAGATTTATTAATTTTAACAAAAAAAATGTCCCTATTACTAGGCTTTTCAAAATCAAATACAAATTCACTATTATTGTAAGCTAAGCTATTGTAAGCTAAGCTAGCTCTACATAATCAATGAACCAACAGCATCGCCTAGGGCTGTAAGTTCTATCCCAGATTCATGGATTGACATTTTTAGGAGCGCAGCATCAGGTAACCAGTCCATCCAGTATTTTCCGATTGCATTTCCATTGATGTCAGAGGGACAATAGAGGCCTTAGAATCAGGCCATTGGGACCTGATGGAGGGACAATAGAGCCCTGAGTACCAGGCCATTAGGAACTGATGGAGAGACAATAGAGCCCTGAGTACCAGGCTATTAGGACCTGATGGAGGGACAATAGAGCCCTGAGTACCAAGCCATTGGGACCTGATGGAGGGACAATAGAACCCTGAATATCAGGCCATTAGGACCGGATGGAGGGACAATAGAGCCCTGGGCACCAGGTCATTAGGACCTGATGGAGGGACAATAGAGCCCTGAGTACCAGGCCATTAGGACCTGATGGAGGGACAATAGAGCCCTGAGTACCAGGCCATTAGGACCGGATGGAGGGACAATAGAGCCCTGGGCACCAGGTCATTAGGACCTGATGGAGGGACAATAGAGCCCTGAGTACCAGGCCATTAGGACCTGATGGAGGGACAATAGAGCCCTGAGTACCAGGTCAATAGGACCTGATGGAGGGACAATAGAGCCCTGAGTACCAGGCTATTTGAACCTGATAGTTGTTAGTATGTTGGGAACTACCAAAGCATGACCAGAATGCATAAGAGAAGATTACAGTTACTCAACGGTCAAGTGGATTTTGACTGAGATCATGACTTATGGCTGACATTAAAAAAGGTCCCTCCCCTCACTTACCCCCTCGCTTATCCAATGGGTTTTTCAGAAGGCGACGAGGAAAGAGGATTTGAAGAACGAAGGAAATACAATTGAGATTAGCCCCCCCCCTGTA